>NC_140689.1:5965000-6085000 GCF_054131305.1 Coturnix japonica
TCACAAGGATCCAGTTGGACTTTACTGAACTCCCTAAAGCTGGGAGATATAAATATTTATTAGTGATTGTAGACCGTCTTACAAACTATGTTGAGGCATTCCCTACGGCAAGGACTACAGCACAAACAGTAGTGAAGATACTGTTAGAAAATATAATTCCTCGATATGGAATTAGAGAAGCAATAGATTCTGACAGGGGAGCTCATTTTGTGTCAAAGGTTACACGTGACACAATGAAAATTCTAAGGATTAAATGGGAATATCATACTCCTTGGCACCCTCGGAGCTCTGGTAAAGTAGAATGAATGAATGGGGAAATTAAAAAACAACTTAGAAAATTAATGATAGGAACTAAGACATCTTGGATAAAATGCTTGCTGTTAGCTCTGTTAAATATATGTGTGAAGCCCAGAACTGATTTGGGAATTTCACCTTTTGAAATGCTGTATGGTAGGCCCTATAATTCTTGAAATACCTCTTGGTCACCCCCATTTACAAGATGATCAATTAAAATCTTATACAATTAATGAATGGGCGCAAGGAACTACAAGAAGGATCTGATTGCACAGCAGTCCCCATTGGAGATAGCAATCCATAGGATACAGGCAGGGGATGGGGTCCTAATAAAAACTTGGAAAGAAGCTACACTAACACCACAAGGGGAAGGTCCCTATGTTGTTTTATTTACTGCAGAAACAGCTGTTCGAACCGCAGAGAGAGGATGGACTCATGCCAGCCGTGTTAAAGGACCCATCGGTGACGAGAAGTGGGAGGTAGCTCCCGGGAGTGACGACTTGAAACTCACACTGCGACAAGCCCAATGGGTATTCCAGGTAAAGGTTTCCCTTGAAGAACACTACTGCTGCTGAGAAGAACTAAAAAAACCCCTCGTAGCTGGTTGCAACCCAGTTGACGAGTGAGGCAGAGGAGTGAACTGTGGGGAAAGATGGGCCTTAGGGGTATCCACTGGTACTTGGGGATTCTCACAGTGATCACACTTTGTATAGCAGCACAACGCCACCCACACCAAGCTTCCTTACATCCCTGTGTGACCTGGTACCTATACAGCCCAGTCTAAACCAAAAGGGTTACTATTTTTGCCTAAGCTCAAAACCAGGGAGGGGATACTGTAACCACCCAGGCTCATATTACTGTGCCTATTAGGGATGTGAAACTATTGCCTCAGATTGGGCACCTGGGGCTGGGCAGGATAAATATCTACAAGCAGGGCATGGACCCTATGGGTGCATACCTCCTAACCAAAACCCACAGTTGGGAAGATGGGCTGTGTGGGGATTAAAGACAGAGAGAGAGAGAAACATCTGCCAGCAACTATGGATACGTGTAACAAATCCAGATAACCCAGTGTGGCTGTTAGGGAAAATATGGGGTGTAAGTGACTTGTGGAATCAAACTCTATAACACATAGACGGGTTATAAAGCAGGTATGTTTATTCCAGCGCTGGGTGCAAGGGGGATAGCTCCACCAGACTTGCACACAGACTTGTAAAATCTTGACACAGATATAGGTACATCTCATACATAGTCAATGATTTCTCGGAATTCTGATACATATTCAATAGTTGTTTAGCATGTAGACCCCCTCTTGTTCTTATCAGGGGGATGCAACTCCTCTTCTGGTATTTACAACATCTATTCTCCTCCTTGCCTGATGTCTTCCGTGAGGTCTCACTCCTTATCTGCATCCTTCTTGCTCTCCCAGGCCCCTTGTTTCCTTTAAACAAAGAGGGAAGGAAGGGAGGGGTGCTCTGGGGGGGAGAATGGGAGGGGTGGAGGAGGGTTGATGTCAGACTGTGAAATCGATTTTTTTAATCTTAATTCTGCTTCAGAAACAACATCTGATTCCCATGCTCTCTGCTTGGTATTTTGTCTTTTGATGCAAACACGTAAGCCCCATTGGTGCCTGGTTCAGCAGTTCAGCTTCCTTTGCGCCCTTTGCCTGGTTGTAGGGAAGGTGGCAGGCTCTGATTCAATGACGGTGTTGTATGGACACAGTATTTATCGCCATGTATCCAAAGGTGCAACAGTTTCTGGAAACCCAGGTGGGATCCTATAAGTGATGGTTCTCTAGCCACCATGTATCCAGTTGCCAGCAGTGGGTGAGTTCACTGGGACTTTGGGGATGGGAGGTGCCAACTAGCAAGCCTTCAATATCTGCTACTAAAATCAGACTTGGAAGCACGTTACACGTGGGAAATACACTTGGTGCAGGAAAGGGGATTTCCTTAGCCATCAAAAAAAGATGAAACTGCAGATCTATCAACAAAAATGTAAGCACGTGACAATTGACTTGGCGGGTCTGTGGGAAGGTCAGCTTCTCCATGTTTGTATTTCAGCCATCATCCTCCACACTGGAGAGGATTTATCCGCTTGGCTTGCTTAATTGCAGCACGTTTCACACGCGTGGATAACCTGTGCATATTGCGTCACTACCTCTGTGGCCTGAGGTGGTGCACCAGGCTGGAAATAATGCCTTCTTGGGGTTGTTGAAGCTCTGCAAAAGTTTGCCAAGCAAAGTTGTGGATGCTCCATCCCTGGAGGTGTTCAAGGCCAGGCTGGATGGAGCTCTGGGCAGCAAGACTCTGTGGGTGGCATCTCTGCCCGAGGCAGTGGGGCTGGGGTTCTGAGTTCTTCACTGTCCCTTGCAAGCCAAGCCATTCTATGATTCTGCATTTCTATGATGTAAGCACCAGCCCCACACAGCCCTGGTGCAGTGCATCACAAGAGCAGCAGCCTGCGGGGAGCCACCACCCGGAATCACAGAGGTGTGAGGTCACAATGCCCCATCCTATGACTGTGCTGAGCTGCGTCATGAGCTCACAAGGCCTGGCCGCAGTCTTGGCTCAGTGCAACACTCACTGTGGCTGCAGCGGTGGTGTTGGAAGCGTGGTGCAAGTGTGGGGGTGGCCATGGACCCTGCCCGCCTTGTCCTCTTCCTCCTATTGGTGGCCATGAGTTTCCAGGAGAGCTGTGCTGCTCCGTGGCGAGCACGGGGAGCAGGTGAGTGGGTAGAGATGGGACCCAAACTGAGCAGCGCTGGGAGCAAGAAGTCAGGCTGTGTCCCCACGGCCCTGTAGTACACTTGCCTGGGGCCTGCCTTCCATGGGGGTGTTGCTGGGTAGGGGGTGATGGGCAGCACTGCAGGAGCCGGGCAAGAGCCCGTGGCTGCGCTGCTCCCCAGGGCTGGCTCCAGCCATGCCAGGCTGTAGCTCTGCTAATTGCTGGCTGCAGCACAGCCTTCGTCCTGGGAGATGCCCAGGGAGAGTTCAGAAGAGGCATGCTGGGCGTGCATGAGCATTTCTGCTTCAGGCTCATGGCACTCCCCAGTTTCCAAGCCAGAGCCCCAGTCCACAGCCCAGGGGAAGAGACAGGTGTGCTTTCCTCCAGTGCCTCAGTGTGACCTTGCTGTCCATCAGAGCCTCCCAGTAAGAAAGCCCTGGGGGGCTGCATCTTCTTCCACGTAATCTGTGAGAGATGTGGCACGTGGCCCGGAGAGAGCACTGCATACGCTGCCAGGTGCCAGCCTACGGGTCATCCCGTCCACCCTGCAACTTTGGAAATCATGACCTGAGTTATTCTCCCATGCCCCACATCCAGTTACTGAGGGAGAAGGAGATCACACCATATAGTGTATATAAGTGGGAACGTCTCTCATCTGTTCTTGATTCTAGATGATGAGCTTCGTGCTCCCTTTCCGGATGTTCCTTTGGATCCGGACTTCATGCCTGTGCCTGGGGGACAACCCAGGGGTAAGTTGTGAGTGTCTGTTTCCTTGGAGGCTGAAACGTTCATGCTCTCATGGTTTACCTGGGTGCAATTTTACTGGAGATCCTCTCCAGGTCTTCCAAGCCTGTTTGTGCCCGGAAGGGTTTGCACAGATGAGCCATGAGTATTTTTTCTCTCGGAGAGCTGCAACATTTCAGTGGGAAGGTTACCGCTGCCCCTCTGCAGCTGAGGGAGCCCAGACCTTTGTATTCGGGCTGTGGCATTCCCCAACCACCGCCAGACCCTACAGGTCACTCAGGGAAAAGGAGGCCCCCACATGTGCCGGAAGCTCTCCTCACCTGTGTCTGATCACACTTGTGTCTGCAGGCCCTGTCCCCTGTACGCTCTGCTACTCAGTTGATGCTGTAGTGTGTGACTGAAACTTTTCATGGGTCTTTGGTTGCAGAAGTGCCCCCAGTGTGGGCCTTGCCCGGTCATCGGTTTCCTCCTGTGCTGGAGCCCAGCTGGAATCCCAGCAGTGAGTACTCTGTCTTCACTGACTTGGCTGACTCGCCACTGATCTTCAAAACTTCATGCACGTGATATTTAATTTCATACATTCTGTTAAGGTCCGGAAAGAGAAGAGGATGAATCCAAACGAGGAAAATACTCTCAGGGCTCATCCCGTCTCCTGAAGCGACTGCTGAAGGAAATGGAGAAGGCAGAGCGTGGTGGGTATGCTTCAGTCTGTTCACTGTGGGACCTGGGAAGCTGAGGTGTGATATACAGGTGTGGGCAGGCTGTAGCCTGCACAGCAGGAAGGGATGGGTCAGAGCCGTGCTGCAGCCGTGTTCCGTGTATCACCTTGCAGGTGCTGTCAAGCACCAGAGCTGGTCTGCTGCCAGATGGTCTGCATCCAGCCAAGACCCAGAGGCAGCTGCTCCCCCAGCACAACCATTACTTGTCAGAGCTGCTTTGTGCAGTCATTGGCACCCAGATGGCAGCAAGTGGCAAAGTGGCAAGCACTGTGCTTCTGTTCATCCAAAGCCCTCCGTGCAGCTGAGCAAGTTCAAGGCAGGAGGAGCATCCCGAGCAGGGTTGGCTGCCTTTGCTAATGCTGGAAATGAGGTGGAGATGCTAATTCTGAGGGCTTGGACTGTGTGTTAGAGTTTGGATTTCAGCCTGCAGCTACCTGGCTGTGACGGGCTGGTGACAGCACAGAATGTGAGGGCCTTGCACAGGAGCTGATTTCTCAAGAGGTGTGAGGGAGTCAGCATTGTCCAATAGCTGGGAGTGCCCAAATGCCCTTGGGTAACAGAGGGGCTCACAGTGTACTTGGGGGGGGGCCTGGACTTTACCTGAGCTTGGGATTGGAGAAGCTCAGTTTTTGATGAGGGCACGTGACATCCCAATCCTACTGCCCTGCTTTCTTTCTAAAGGAACGGACCAACAAAGTGAGCGGGATGCACTCCAGGAAGGTGGATATCCCACACTGCCAGTCCCGGATGCACTGCAGGAAGGTGGATATCCCACACTGCCCGTCCCGGACAGAGGAATGCAGGCAGCACCAACCGGCATGCCAGGTAATTTCTGTCCTATGGTCATACGGTGTCACGAACCAGAGTCACTGCGTGCCTGCAGGCTCTTGCTGCCAGCTCTTGCACACCAGGTCAGCAGCCAGACCTGAGCGTGTGAGCATAGAGCACATGTAAAAGAAGCAGGAGTGTTTCTCCCCTGGGCTGGCTCTGGCTGTGCCCTGTGCTGGCTGAAGCCTGACCTTCAGCCTGGGGGGCGTCTCACAGGGGGAGCTCAGGACACGCATGCTGGGAAAAGCGTGAGGGATTCTGCTCTGTAGCTCTCCCCATGGACCAAGCCCAGACCCCAGAGTACAGCCCCAGCTCTCGGCCCAGAGGAGGACATGGGTAGTGCCTGTGCAGCCTCTCCATACCCAACGAGAGGTGGAAGCAATCCTTCTTGTCCTCCAGTGCTTCGGCACCAGAGATGGAGGCACCCACTGACAAAATGACCTCTTGGGTCCATGAAGCACACTGAGAGTTTATCTGTAGCGCAGCTGAAGGTAATGTGGGACATTGTCTCATTTTTTCCAGGGATGAACACAGGCAAAAGCACAGAGGCTGCTGCTCACAGATCTGTGCGGAAGCGCCGCATTCCGGTGACGGTCTCAGCGATGCTGCTGCCTGCGCTGGTGCTGGCTGTTGGTGTTGTGATATGGGTGCTCAAAGACTACCTGTGAGTTGGCCTTTCCCCAGAACACCTTATTGCTGCATTTGGCAATGAAGCATTTGTGGTGCCAGGATCCTGGACGGCCAAATCAGCCGCTGGCAGTACACTGCCAGGACTTAGGTTGCAAAGTCTTTCAAGTTTCCCCTTATTTCCTGTCAGTGAGTAGTGCTTTCTGAAACTCATTCTCACAGAGCACGCAAGAGGGAAAAGAGAGCAGCAGAAGCAGCAGATGGAGCTGGGGAAGGCAACGAGACAGACTCTGACCCAGTCAAACAAGAATCTCCGTAATAGCTCCAGTCCATTCCATTCTGCCATTGAAGAGGCCAGAAGTCTTCAAGGTCATCTGGAAGACCAGGAGCTTGAACTGAAAGCCATGAAAGAGATCCTTGGGAACAGTCCTGAGTGCTGCCTTCTGTCAGAGGATGGCCCTGAATGTGAGAGCAGAGCTTTTGTCCTTCATCCTGCATACTCCAGGACAGGGATCACCAGCAGTTTGAAGATTCTTAGCTCGACACAGCTACATTCCTGTTGAGGGTCCTAATGAGGACCCAGAAAACGAGCTTCCTCTGACTGCCGGACAAAACGTCATGTCTTTGGAGATGTGGGTGAGAATGGCTGGTTTCAGGGAGAGCTGACAGATGGCACAAGAGGACTGGTCCCTTCCAATTTGGTTGCGGAGCTTTCAGTTGATGAACTGGATACACCTGGAGATCCTGTCAGAATTCCTGCATTGTTCCATCTGCAAGACTACCATTGCTCCACTCGATGTTGAGCAGAATGTGGTTGAGCTCCTTCGGGAACTCTCTGAGGCGACTGACAGCGGAACTGCATAGCTTTATTGTATATTAAAAACAACCAAACAACTGTCCCCTCCCTCTCCCTTCCCCTCGCACCCCTCCACCCCTCCCCCCTCCCGCCCCCCCCCCCCCCCAAAAAAAAAAGACAAAAAAAAAAAAAAACCTAAAAAACCAACAAAAAACAACCCACCCTCAATAAAACAAAACACCAAAAGCTTAGACTTTGCAATGAGTTTGTGTCACGGAGTTCTCTCTAGAGCTCACTCGGTGACAGTGGGAACAAACCCAGGGAGAGAAGGAACAAAGAACCTCCCCTCTCTAACAGCGCGGTGCGGCGCGGCCGAGAGGGGAAGGGAAGTAAGATTGCGACTGGGTCTAGGAGGGAAGAAATGAAAAAAAACCAACGATCTGAGAATGAACAGCAGTTTAACGAACCCAGTGACACTAAACAACAACGATGTTGCAGAACGGCGGGAGAAAAGCAGACGACCACACCTGTCATTGACATGATCAGCGAATCTCGTTTATTCCTTGGCTGCGTGTACCTTTATAATACGGATAATTAGCTCATACATATTGCAAAAGTGGAGCTCATCATTGGTTCCCAATTACATACCATCCCCGAGTATCTTAACAGCTTGTTGTTATAATCCTGAAAGATACTCCCTTGCTGAGTTCCCAGAACCATGGCTAGTTTCTAACCATCACAGGGCATCCTGATGTTCTCACTGTCCTTGCAGGTGTTATGGCTGCTTGATTAACCGCACCGTGTTACGACCCTTCTCAGCTAACTAGCTGTAAAAAACACTCTCTACAGGACCCCACAGATTACCTTCAGAATCCAACAGTTAGTTCTGTTTCCTTTCTGAGTGCATAACAACCTGAGCAAATGAATTGAATGACGTGGCTTGTTAGTCTGGTACAAACTCTGCTGTACACTGGAACTTGGTCCATTTGTAAGCAGGACTTCGTCCATCTCTGCAGGACAGCAGAAAACCCTTTGTGCTAATCATGATGCCAAGAAGCAGAATGCAGCAAATGGCAGATGATCCAACTGCTTCAGGTGTTCATTTCCTTAAAACTGCGAATAATTTTGGACTGAGAGTTTGTAAGCAGAACGGAGCTCTTAAAGCTGTCAGAGATTATTTCTGCACTGTTCAATTCTATCTGTTACCTCGATCTGGTAACCTGGAAAGTCAAGTCCCTTTGTGAATGTGTATCGACGGCCCCGACCAAGTCACAGCTGTTTGTTACACCATTATGGTGAGCTGTAAAATGGCGTTTATTGGAATGTGAGGGTCCCTTATATAGGTATCCAGTTTCATCCTTACCTTTTTTACATATGCATGACCCAGCAGGGGAGGGCCTATCACGTTACATCCCGAGGGTCCGATTTCGCCTAATACAACATCTCCCTCTCCCCATGCTTAACAAAACCATGCCCCGTTACAATGCAAGCGCCGATCCTAATCCTAATATATAAAAGTGTTAGTACTTATATAATTTTTTGTGGTGAGTTATTTAAAAAGTGACGTAAACATGCAGAGGTATGTGGTGCAGTGTGTAATAATGTTAGTGGTTCTTTAGTTAGTATTTTCAAGGCATCTTGGGCTATATTATACAGTTCATCCTTCTGCTCAAATCTTCTTGTATATCTGCTGGAACTCCATTTTCTCATTCAAAGTCCTTGCACCTGTGCCTCTTGAGCCAGCAGCAGGAAATCTATTGCAGCTTTATTCTGCAAAACAGCATGCCTGAAAGAAAAGTACTCAGATTTCGATTAGTTTTCTGTTTTTCCCAGACCGCCCTTTTGGGTGATCACTGCATCAGATTTTACTTTTCTCGATGGGATCCATAAAATTTTTCCCGATTCTCTGTCCTTTACTGTGGCATAACCTCTTCGTTCAAAATGATTGATTGCATAATGTGCTGTGCCAATACTTCTGCCTGTTGAGCTACCAGGATCCTACCTCTGTGACCTTCCCGCTCCCCAAGGACACCTATCTTGTCCTTCAGGAGATGGTTGGCCCTTTCCACAATGCTTGTCCCTGGGAATTCCCAGGGATGCCTGTTGAATGAGATATTCCCCAATGCTCCTTGAGTAGATCTCGAGATGGAGTACGAGCCATTGTCTGTCTTGATATGTCGCAGCACACCAAGGACCACGATGGCAGTGGCCCAGTGTCTCTGAGCTGCAGGGGACTTAAATGTTAACATAACCATCACTCAATCAAAACCTTCACTGATAATACACTAAACAGAAGATTACATGTAACGTCATAATTTTTTGAGTTGACATATACACACTCATTCCAGCATTCATTTTAGACAATTCTATAAATGAAAATTTCTAAGCTAATGTACTATTACTTATCGATAACTATGAGGTGGCAAACCACCAAAAGGAGAGAGAAGGAACACAGTAGTGATGGATGCGATAGGCAGTGCCTGCAGGGCGTCCCCTGCTTCAAAATGCACTTTGCCTTTCTCACCCATCACAGATTCTCTCCTGTGCAGGTTTTTTTTTCACATGTACTCCATATATGCATGGCCAGTGCATGATACAGAGCCCAGATGAAACACCTGTTCTTAAAAGATAACAAACCACTATATTAGATCTCTCTACAATACAAACTACTCAGAAAAGTTATTAACAGCTATAGTCACTTATTTCTATTGTTACTTGCTTCACCCTTAGCTCCCTTCTTTCTTCTTTTAATTAGTAAGCTTTTTCTTGTTGACCTACTCCTACTATTGTTACAAAAATCATCTATGGGTAGTATAGTAATTCTTGATGCAGTACAGAGTGAGATGCACCTGAAACTGTCAGAAAACAAATATCTTCGCACTGCTGTGTGCACATTGCATTCAGCCCACTACGGGCAAAACTCATCCTGGGATCTTCAGGACCTGCTCTAGTATGGCTGCCACCGTTCCATCCAACTCCACCACCACAATTCCCCCTCCATTCAATTTCAAGCTCCATCAACAAATTTGTCCAAGTCCCTACCCTAGTCCCCTAAATGTGTATATTATTGGGAGAAAATGAAGGCATTCTTGCTCCGACTAGCAAGAGATCTTCAGAGGTTAAACAGCACTGCAGACAAAGAGGGAGAAAACTTTGTCTGTAATACGGATCCCAGAAGGGGAAGTGATTAACACTGAACCAGGGGCACGAGCACTCAGAATGCTTTGCTTTTGTCCCCATTCAGAAGTAACGATTTGTTTACTTTCACAAGCGGCGGAGCCGAGGGGCGGGGGGGGTAAGCAGTGAGGAGGGGCAGCGCGGGGGTTTGCGTTCTCTTGCTGGCACTTAAACTTCTCTGGCTAGAGCAGATCACATTCAATATTTTAACTCACTGTTCTTTTGTAACCTTTTTCCCGTTTTTTTGTTTTTCACAATTCCACTACTCGAACCCTCAATTACACTTCCATGTAACATTAATAATTCCACTTCCATATAGCATTCATGTTTACACATCCCTATAACATTAACAGTTCCATATACCATTTGCATTTATACTTTCATATACCATAAACATTTAACAATCACAAAGACAGTGACAATAATCAATACAGTTTATCCTAAGCATTCTTCCTCTCCTCCAAGTTGTCAGCAGGAGTTTAACCGACTCCAACTCGGGCTGCCGTGGCTCGCTCGTCAGCTGGTCTTGTTTCTGCTTCAGAGGCTCCACTCGAGCCCGGGGCCCCCTGACCGGGCCCCCAATTAACGATAAAAAGGAATGCCTCCCTTATCTTTGACCAATCCGAGATTTGGTCGCTCTTGTTCTCCCCTCTCCCTCCCCCCAGGTAGAGCTGGACCAGTAGCCCACCCTCTTGGGGAAGGGTTATGATGATTAGGAACGCCTCTGCCTCCGCCCCCGCTGATGCGGATTGGCTTCCATCTTGGTTAGTCTTATCCACCCCGCCCCCCGGGGCGGAGCCACACCCACAACCCATCCCATCTCGAGGAAGGGACCCATCCTCCCGCCCCTGCTCACTCCCCTTCCCCACCCCCAAGGATGGGCGAAGGAGTGCAGAAGATACCGGTTGCTTTGGATACCGATATGGGGCCTCAGAGGAAGGCTTCTCCTGGTCAAGAGATAAGGATGTGGAATGTGTGGAATGCTGCTGGACGGGGCCGTCTGCTTGTTGTTCAGCCGGAGTGATGGGTGCGGTCGGGATGGCTCGCGCCACCTTGTCTTTGTCTTTCAAATCTTCACATCTGCAAGAGAAAAAGCCTCCCGACCCAATTCCCAAAGCAGCCCCAAGCCGAGTCTTCCCTTTCCGAGCCGCTTTCAGCGCCCCAAGCACCAACCCACACGTTTGGAACTCAGCATCTTTCTGCTCATTCATTGCGCGCTCACAGAGCGAAAAAGTTAAAGAGTCCCGCTTATTGTGATCCAAAATCACCCGAGGAGAGGAAAGCTCCCTCTCCTTTTCAAGACAACTAATGACGACTGCAATGTCCTTCTTAGAAGGCGTAGCTTTCCTACCATAGTAGGTTTTACAAAGTTGCAATACTACTCTAATGACGGAATACATTTACCCAGAGACCTGAAGTCTTCCTGGTCTTCTACGAACTATCGGCCGTAGGATAGGCGCAGCGCTGCATTCCCCTTTCCACCCCACCGAGAGTGCTTCCACGGGCTCGAACCGTGGATACCGCGTCCGTCAGCGCGGTTTTAGCCGTCGCACACTCACCTCCAGGACTTTGCCTCACACGGGGCACCATTTGTTACCTCGATCTGGTAACCTGGAAAGTCAAGTCCCTTTGTGAATGTGTATCGACGGCCCCGACCAAGTCACAGCTGTTTGTTACACCATTATGGTGAGCTGTAAAATGGCGTTTATTGGAATGTGAGGGTCCCTTATATAGGTATCCAGTTTCATCCTTACCTTTTTTACATATGCATGACCCAGCAGGGGAGGGCCTATCACGTTACATCCCGAGGGTCCGATTTCGCCTAATACAACATCTATCTGCATAACATAGATAGGATCTCAGAACTGCGTTGCTTGAACTGGTGGAACTTGTTGAAGTGAACTGGGATGAGCAAGTTTTAGAACTTAGTCAGAGTGCTGTAAAAAATGGATAATCTCATGAGTATTAAGGTACAGGATTGCTATTTCTGCACTGAATTTGTTTTTATTTTACATGGCTGTGATCTGAAAGTTGCTTGAAACGCAGGCACCTAGGCACTGTTGTGTAACTGAATTTCACACATGATAGGTCCTGAAATATCCTGGAATCTAAAACTCTGACTTGTTTTAAGTCTGCTGCTTGAGTATAATCAGGGTCATAGTGTCTGTGTGCAGTGTTTCTTTCCCTGTAATGCTCCACATCATTTCATTTTGGGAATATTGAAGGAAATGGACTATGTGCCATAACTGTTGTTAGAACAAAGTATGTCTGGTGTGATCTTATGCATAGGTTCTGTAACTGCTCTTCACAGCTCAGGTGTTTGACCTTCCTTTTGGTGAAGTGATGAAATACTGCTGGTTTCTATTTGTGCTTCTAGGCACCTTGAAGCTCTTAGGAATAGAACAATTGTCTCCAGTTCTTTTCAATGATATCAGTAACAGCTCGAGTGTTGCTGCCCACTAGGTAGACCCAAAGAAGCAGATTACAGTGAAACAACACACGAGCTGGACCTGCACAAGGATCACTTTCAAGACAGTGGCTCTGTTGCTTGAAGCCTATTTGCTTCTTCCTGCTGCCACTCTATTACCAAGTATCAACAACCTCTTTCATGATTCAACTTGCAAATGTTTGAAACTAACCCTTGTGTTTCTATGCCTTCCTAGGTGATTCGAGCCCTTGTCAACCCCAGAGATCCAAACCAAGTAGTGATGTGCAGTGTGTTTCCATCAATGGAGAGTTCTTATTAAGCACGAATCGCTGCAATTCGGATGACAGCCTTCCACATGGTAACAGTGATGGACACAAGGGGCTCATCCACGTTCATGCTCTCATATCTCCTGGCTCTGCTGAAGATGCTGACCTGAGCCTGCCAGACACAGCAGTCACCTGCCTGGATTGTGACCCAGCGCCTTTGCAGTACTGCCCATCCCAAGCACAGCACGAGTGCCCCAGCAGCAGTACCACCATGCAGGAGCAGGTCAGCATCAGTGAGGTGAAGCTGAGCATCTTAGATGGGGACTTAGAGTCAGGCTGCCAGTCCCAGGCACCAGGCAGCAGCACAAGCTCTGAGCCACTCTCATCTTGACAAGAGGAGTCCCATCTTCACCCTTGACCTCTCAAGCCCTCCTGTCTTTTATTGAATAAGGTCACTCTCATGCTCAGTCATCGCCTTGACTGCATTCCGAGTCTTCATTTACAGGGATTGGGATGAATGCAACAAACAGCAAGGCAGCTCAGCTTGCAACACTCTGGCTGTGGGGTTCGTGCAGGCAGAGCTCTGGGTTCCCATTTTGCCTGGCTTTGGGATGTCTGCAGCAAGATCTCTACCATTATGTATGGGAGAAATAATCTCTAGCATCCAGGTTGCTGCTCATGATAATCCCAGTCTTCCTGGCTGTCACTCTGTGATACTTTTCAAAGCCTTTTGATACTCTTTGATGCCTTGGCTGCTCCCTAACACCTCTGTCCTCCTGCCATGTTGACTCACGTCTCCCACTTTTAAGCTGGCTTTGCAGATCATCTCCAGCCCTGTCATCATCACGCTGCAGCAGGAGGTGCTCACCTGGCCCAATGTCTGGCAGTACTGCTTGTTCTGCAGATGAGCAGCTGCCTCCTCATCTCTTCAGCTACAGTAGTTTTTCTCAGGGCAGTTAGATGCAGTCATGCTCCTCTGGATTTGGTGTGTTAAATCCATGCTGCATGGCAGCAGTCAGTGCAATACAAAGGTGTTCTGTGTGCCACAGCATTTCTCCAGGGGCTGCCAAAGGTAGAAGCACAACACAGCACCATCCTTCTGACAGTAATGTCTGTGAGTGTTAGACATGTGAGCACTGCATCATCCCCAGCGTGTCAGTGCTTTTCCACACCAACCTGACTCTCACACTCTCTGCACTGAATGTAACTATGCTCTTGTGGAGATAAATGCTTTCTGTCACATCCTCCATCCCTGCAACCATTTGCCGGTAGGCAGCTCTTGCAGAAGAATCAAGCAGCAGAACCTTTTGCTCACCCTACAGCATGCAAATGCTATGAAAGCAGAAATAACCTGGCGTGCTCTGGGTCTGCAAGGCTGCACAGATGGGAGAGGTAGATTGTGTTTTTGCAGTGGAGGTTTCCAGTATTTTCAGTACATAGTGTAGGCCCTAACTGAATGTATAACCCTCTTGTAAAACAGCTGTATAAGTAGTTTTTGCACCAAGAAAGTTGCTGAACAGAGTTAAGTTCAGACTGGGGGCATTCTGACATGGGTAGAATTGAGACAAGCAGAAGATAAATACACAGGGTGGGTAGAGCCCAGCACAGGACAGAATGAATGTACTGACTTTTGGAAACATCGCCCTTCTCTCTCCGCAGAAAAGTACAAGGCAAACCTAAAAACAAGAGGTTGGTAATTGACCTTATATGGAAATGAATCCTAGCAACAGTCTCGAGGAGTCTGTGAGCCTGAGATGCTCAACCAATGAGAGCCACGAGAGCATCACCTGCATTGGGTTTAGGGCATAGAACAGAATTGATTTCACTGACTGGTTTGCAATTTCTCCCTTCCCAATAGGGGATGTGCGCGCAGTTTTGCAATAATTATAAGCACTGCTGCTATCGCTGCCATCTTTGCCTAACTAGAAATCTTTGACTTTGAGAGTTTCTCACACAAGGGGAGAGGGTAAGAAAGTAAAGAGGCACAGAAAACTAAGGGAAACTGCTCTTCTTATCTATAAAAATTGATACAATTGATGCTGTCGTGCATTTATTTATTTATTTTTAATTTTTTGCTAATGTCAGTTAGATTGTTTTAAAATATCCACACACCAAAATCTGACTACCAAGCAAATGTAATGGAAATGAAATGAAGGTGAGTTAGCGGAAAGCACAAGGCCATATTATATTAGGCTCTAGCAAATTTACAGGCAGTCACTGCACGAAGAGGTAGGTCTGAGTTGCACATTATATGATTTCCACAAAGATTAAGGAAATCTGAAGCTTTCAATGTATTTTTTTTATTCTTTTTTCATTTCATTTTTTAAACACCTGACCCAGACCCCAACCCTCACAGGAGCTGTAAAGGTAACAGCATTAACCCGCAATGTAACTCTAATCCTAACCCTTACCCTGATTCTAAAATCGTCCCTAACTCCAAATGTAACAACAAAAATGATGCTAGAAGTTTGTAGCAAAAGGAACCTTAACCCTGATCATAATCCAAAAACAATCATTAAGGTAACAATAATCTTTACCTTAAAAGTAATATTAATCAGAGCCCAGATGATGCCTGCATCCAATCAGAAGCATGCTTTGTATTATTTAAGAGTTGTATTTTTTCCAATGAACTCTCTCTATTATCACGTTTATAAAGTAACAGAGTCAGTTCTTTTTCTCCTGACACTACGCCTTACTCCTGACATCCCCTGGAAATGACCCAGATAGGGCACCATCAAAGTAATGCTAATAGTAATGTCAACCCTAAGGGTATCTCTAGCCTCAGTGTTAATGGGACGCTAACAACAATCCCAACAGCCTTAAACATTCTGGTGGTGTGAAAGAGGTGCTGCCTTGCACATGCTGGGCAGTCCCATTGCCTGTTAAATGCAGGCGGCAGCGTAGAAACATGATGCCCGTGGTCAGAATGCCCTGTGGCAGATCCTGGCACCGGAGAACTGACCGGAGAACCATGAGAGAACTGACAACAAATCACTCGACATCAGAACCGACCCAGTGGTTATTTACAAGCCTTGGGTGACCCAGACAGGATCTCAGAGTGGTGAATGTAGGTACAGAAGTTGTTACTACTCTGTTTTCTTCTAAAAGCTGCTCAGCTGCTTTGCGTTTCAGACCATCCCTGGCTTCACTGTGTGCATCTGTCCAATTGATACCAGGTGTTTTTTTTTCATCTCAGAAGTTTTTTTTTGGGGGGGGGGAGGACATCAATTCAATTACTCATTTATTTATTGACAGACATTCACATTTGCTACGTTTGGAGAAGTTTTTATTTGTTTGCTGTGGTTTGGTTTTTTCTTTATTTCTTTTTTTTCCCCCCCTTCCCTCCTCTTCCATCTTTGTGTTCTTCCCCTATAATCAAAAGAGAACGGATCCCCAGGGTCTGTCCAGCAGACGTTCTTTCCGTGGTCTCTGCTGCCACCTGCTGGCCAAAACACGGAACTGCCACTGTTGGGCGTTTGGTGCCGCAGGAAGCACAACGCAGATCTGAGTTCTGACCGGTCTACGCAGCAAATCCGCCAATCTTTATTGTGATAAGCCCTCCACATGGCATTGCGCATGCACTCGAACACGCAACAGGCATAGATTTCTCCTAACTCCTTGAGGAGCAGGCAAGCAGAACAACTGAGCGCACCACTGCTTGTGATTGGGCCACCCCCATCATAGAGATGTGTGTTAGATCTTTTACCCACCCCTGGACTGGCCTTGTTGTTTAACGATAACCTCTGAAATCTGAGTTACTGGTTCTACCACCTGTAGTGTAGAATAGGTAGCCAATAAATGCTTTTCAGCTGTGATGTATCTTTATTCTGCTCCATGCCAAACCTGTGACCAAAACCTCATAGGGGTTCACAAAGAACTCTGGCTCTGCCAGAGCCCCCATCCAGACCCTTCTTGAGTTACATTCACATCTAGTTTGGCTGAAAAGGTTGGACTATAAATACTCAGTGCTTGGGCCTGTTTAACAGATATTTCCTGATTATGCTGTCCATCGATGGCAGCAGATGGTTCTCTGACCTTTCCACCACCATTCAGAGCCTGCATCTGGCCGTAGGCACTCTTGTCTCCCCATCAATTGGGCAGCCTGTTGTATTACAGCACCTGAGGGCCACTGTGGGGTTCAGTATGGATAACATAGACCCATCCTGATGTAAAGGTGATGGCTGTAGGATGAGATCCCTCGTTCCTGATGAAAAATTTATTGACTGGGCTCTCAAAATCATCTTCATAGATTCCCTCTTTCATGCCTAATTCTCTAATATAATTTTGTTAGTCCTCCATAGAGGACCACAGGCTGATATTTAATGGTATGTCATTCTTATTTGGCCATGTTATATGACACACAGCCATAAATCATTCACTGATCAAATGGCTATCCTCATTATGTTGGACAGAGCATACAGTCTTTGCCTGAGGGCAGGGTGAGTAGTAATGGATGTCAGTTTTGAAATTTCCAGTCCGTTCACCACAGCGCTTTCTGCCTCCATGTCCCATAACCAGAGCAGCTATGCTGGCATGCTCTCTTGGTTTCTGTCTAAACCACTGTACTATATCCATCAGTTCAGCTGCTGTATTATGGGCAGCAAGGTTTGGGGGGTTGGACACTGGTCAGGGCACTCCCACCAGCCTATCCTGCATTTTTTTTTTTCATTTTTGGGTTACAATCAGTCAGATCTCAAATAGATCTAGTCCAAATGGAACCTCAAAATCTGACCTTTTAGTGCCTTTATTTACAGAGTCCATTTTATACAGATTCCCTTGTACAGGGTCCCCATGGTCTTCCAGAGAGTTGTTACTGATCTTCCATAGGAGAATGATTGAATTAGGTTTTTTCCCATCAAAACTGCCACCTGTCTTTCCAGGTTTTCAACACTGTCATTCAATAGCTGATTTGCATCAGCCTGAGCCTCTTCAGTTATGTTCAGACAGTTCAAGGCCATCAGCAATGGCCATGCCACCATGAACGCAGCTAACTGTCATTCTCAAGTTGTAAGTATGTCTTTGCTAAGACCATGGAAATACTCAGTCAGGTGGGCCAGGGACTCATGGACCCTCCCTCCGTCCCACACAGGGCCCCATTTTTCAGTGACAGAAGCAATGCTGCATTTTGAGGATCCTAGGAATCCCAGGACATGCCCTGACAAAAGGTCATTCAAAGGGGTAGTCTTTCCCCATCCAAACCACCCCATGATATTCACAGAATCACAGAATTGTAGGGGTTGGAAGGGACCTCCAGAGACCACTGAGTCCAGTCCCTCTGCCAAAGCAGGTTCCCTACACCACGTCGAACAGCTCGGCATCCAGGCAGGTCTTGAATAGCTCCAGAGAAGGAGATTCCACAACCACCCTGGGCAGCCTGTTCCAGTGCTCTGTCACTCTCACCATAAAGAAGTTATTGCACACATTAGTGCAGAACTTCCTATGGTCCAGTTTCTGTCTGTTTCCCCTTGTCCCGTCTCCACACACTGCTGCAAAGAGTCTGGCCTCACCACTTTACCCCCCTCACCTCAAACAGTTATAAACCTTGATCAAGTCCCCTCTCAGCCTTCTTTTCTCAAGGCTAAACAGACCCAGTTCCCTAAGTCTCTCCTCATAGGCGAGATGATCCAGGCCCTTCACCATCTTAGTGGCCCTCCACTGGACTCTTTCCAAGAGATCCCTGTCTTTTTTGTACTGGGGAGCCCAGAACTGGACACAATATTCCAGATGAGGCCTCACCAGGGCAGAGTAGAGGGGGAGGATCACCTCCTTCGGCCTGCTGGACACGCTCTTTTTAATGCACCCCAGTATGCCATTGGCTTTTTTGGCTACAAGGGCACACTGCTGCCTCATGGCCAATGTGTCGTCCACCAGGATGCCCAGGTCCCTCTCAGCAGAGCTCCTCTCCAGCAGCTCTTCCCCCAGCCTGTACTGGTGCATGCAATTATTTCTACCCAGGTGCAAGACTCTACACTTGCTTTTGTTAAACCTCATCCGGTTTCTTACTGCTCAGCTCTCCAGCCTGTCCAGGTCTCGCTGAATGGCAGCACAGCCTTCAGGTGTGTCAGCCAATCCTCCCAACTTCGTGTCATCAGCAAACTTGCTGAGGGTGGTCATTGATGAAGATGTTGAACAAGACCGGACCCAGCACAGACCCCTGGGGGACGCCGCTAGTTACAGCCCTGCAGCCAGACACTGCACCGCCAACGACAACCCTCTGCACTCTGCCAGTCAGCCAATTCTCGACCCACTTCACTGTCCACTCACCTATCCCATACTTCCTCAACTTTGGTATAAGTATGTCATGGGAGACTGTATCAGTTATAGAGGTTATAGAGTTCAATTCCTGTAGTCAATTTGGCGGCCCAGGTGGGACCAGCTCTGTTCGCTGCAGGACCAGCTGAGAGGGAGACACTTTTGGCGCACCCTGAGATTTCTCTGAAGGACTCCCTTCCTCACCTGATCACTGCAGGGACAGACAAGGACCACCCATAGGTGGACCAGGTATGTGTATGGTAAGTGGAGCCCATATGTCTTGAGGAGACATCCTACACAGTTTACAGTCATACGTGCTGCTCCCAGGGAGGTGAGCTCATGGCTTTGGTTGCCAGCTGGGGTAGGAAGACTCCTTGGGTGAGTTCCTATGAAAGGGAACTGTATGTCATATGAATGGAAACAAGAACAAATACTCTCTTCCAGGTGGTTGGCAATAGGAGGGGCCTAGGTTGGTCTCTCCTACGGGTATGGGATATAGTGGATAGCCTGTCAAATGGTAGCCTGGGTTCTCCAAGTTGTAATCATGGGGCTTATAGGTTGTATGTTCAATATTATCATCTGCTTTAAGTGTTTGGTACCGTGTGTCAAGCCGACTTTGGGAAAAACATTAACGTTTGCAACTGGTCGACCAGAGTATGAGTGTTATTAAGATTCCAGCTAGAAAACGTTGTCAGCATTGTGTAGTATGAATAAACCACGGTTTTTGATCTAAATGTCAGAGTGAGTGTGGTGTGAGTGAGACACAGAACAGCTGCAGGGTGAGTGCCGAGTCCCGATCCATGTTTCCTTCCTCCTGTGAGGGAAATGGCCAGACACGGACAAAGTGAAAGACTGTGTTGTCTGTCCACTCATAAGTACTTTCTGCTTGTATGTAAGAAGACAGGAGTTTGTACTCTGTAGATTAGTAAGATTGTCCTGAGGAGAGGTGTACATTCCACCCGACCAATGAGTGTCAACCCATTTATGTAATACTATGTACTGCTTGTGAGGAAGTGTGTGAGGGAGGTGGTTCAGTCAGTGCTGGTTCTGTGGCACAGTGTTTATAACTGAAGAATACAGACTGTATTAAGGGAGTTTATGTGAACTGAAGAACCGTACTGTTTGACAAACTGTTTTGATGGTATAAGAAAGTGTAATTGTTAATGATATATGGAAGTGTACTTGAGGGAATGTGGAAGTGTATCTGAGCATACAAATAGAGGAAGCATTTACAGAGGAAAAAGGGTTAAAGCGAGTTTACCTGCACTGACATGAGAGCAACACCCTGCACCGCTGCCCTGTGAGCTGAGCAGAGAAGAGTGGAGACACAGTCCCCTTGTATCAGGTAGTGTTATTCTGCTTACCAAATGAATGAGTTCACTACAGAAGAGGCAAATCTTCCCCTCTGCTCCATCTGTGGCATACTCTGGAGTTCAAGGCATTGCAAAGCTATGGCACATCTACTTTCTTTCAATGATGGCGCCTTAGTGTGCTCTGGGCTCTCATTTCAATTGCATCTAAAGAAGTCTAAGGTCATGCCAGCTGACAGGAAGCTGGCAAATGTTGTCTCATTGTAAGGAAGAGCAAGAAAGATTACATGGGCAATTATGGACCAAACATACGCCTTTACTAGATCAGGTTGCTCAGAGCCCTGTCCAACCTGGTCTTGAACACCTCCAAGTACGGGGCATCCACAACCTCCCTTGTTCAGCCTGGAGAAGAGAAGGATGCGGGGTGACCTCATTGCAGCCTTTCAATACCTGAAGGGAACTTACACCCAGGAGGGGAGTAAACTCTTCAAAAGGGCTGAAAATAGTAGGACACGGGGAAATGGATCCAAGTTGAAGGAGGGAAGATTTAGGTTGGATGTTAGGGGGAAGTTCTTCACTAGGAGAGTGGTTAGGCCCTGGAACAGGCTGCCCAGGGAGGTTGTGGATGTCCCGTCCTTGGAGGTGTTCAAGGCCCGGTTGGATGCGGCCCTGGGCAACCTGATCTAGTAAATGTGTATGTTTGGTGGCCCTGCTAGGCAGGGGGGTTGGAACTACATGATCCTTGAGGTCCCTTCCAACCCAGGTCATTCTGTGATTCTGTGACACAAATCAGAGCCCTGGGCTGATTGTCAGCAAGGGACTGCCCACCTCCAGTTTGTTGCCTGTGCTGTGGAAAGGAGCTGGAAGCCACTTTACCTTTCTTGCCCTTGGAATGAGGTGGCAAAGTGTCATCTTTTATTGGCTTCTGTGCCCCAGAGAAGCTCACGGAGGACTTGCAGTGTATGAGGGGTGGCAGTTTGGGGACCAGCTCCATTTGAAACCTGTTAGGGAGGAGAGGGCAGGGAGTGATGTGACGCAGTGCAACAGCAATCCTTGCTGCTCTCTCTGCGTGTTTGCTCACTGGCAGGTTTTCATGCTGCATGAAGGCTTTCTAAAGCCATTAGCAGGATCACTTGGGATAGGAGGAGGGGAAACAGTTTCAGGCGGAAAGAGGGGAGAGTGACTTTGGATGAGAGGAAGAAGGATTGGGCCGGAGGGTTGTGAGGCACTGGGATGTCTTGCCCAGAGAGGTGCTGGTTGCCCAGACAGGCATTCAAGGCCTGGCTGGACCAGGCTCAGAGCAACCTCATCTGGAGGTAGGTGTCCCTGTTCCCTGCAGGGTGGTGGGACTGGGTGCCCTTTTGGGGTTCCTTCCTGTTCCAATCGTTCCGTGATTCTCTGGCACAACATCCTGGGCAAGAAACTGATGGACACGAGGCACAAGCACTATGGAATGAGAGCTGAGCAGCTGCAACTAGCAGCAGAAAAATACTTGTGTAAAACCACAAGGCAGCCAGAGAATGCCAGGGAAGCCACCGATGTTGCACGGGACACCCCCATGTCCAGGAAGAAGGGGCCTGCAGGGGAGGAACAAGGAGGTTGTGGGACGTCTTGGTCATGACTGAGGCACTGGGCACACGAGGAGCCCGAGGCAGGGAGAGCTGACAGCACCACAGCACCTGCACGGCTCAAGCAGCTGTCCAGGTCCTGGTGGTCTGTGTGTGGGCTGTGTGTGACAGGACTGAGCAGACCACTGAGAAACCTACGGCTCACCTTGCGGATGGCTCTCCTGAAGTTCTTCTTCCCTGGCAGCTTCTCAATGAAGACATAATAGAACTTTATTTCGAAGGTCAGCCCATCAGTGAAGAGTACTCCAATATCCTTTAGGACCACGGCCACGTTCTACCCATTCTGCAGGCAGCCGGAGAGCAGCGATACGGTGCTTTGGATACAAGCCCGTGCTCCCCGCCTGCTCACAGAGCCGGCTGCGGCCACCTGGCTGCACTTCAGGGGCTCCACCTTCCTGTGGGCTGAGAAAATACCAGGGACGGTGTTGATGATACGGTTGCTGTTCCACCTAGAACTGGCTCTAAGGGACATCATCCAGAATGGCCCCGTGTTTGGATGGTCTCCTGCGAGGGGGAGGTCTGCTTCTGAGAAGGGATATGGTGGCCCTCTTTGCCCCATCCACAAAGCCAGCAGAGCTTGAATCCCCCCTCCTACCTGGCAGGGACTCCCTGCCATAAGGGACTTGAGGTGGTGCACAGCTGTGAGGTTGCTGGTCAGGTGAAAAACGGTCCTGTCCTCCATCCTGATCTCCTTGGAGATGATGGATAATGAAGGAGCTGAAGGTGGGAATCCAGACCCCCTGTGAGTGAAGGAGGTAGAAAGGGCAGACACATTATGGCTGGCTGGAGGAAGAGCTGGAGGTGGTCCCGTGTGGGGACAGAGCTCAGGAGCCCCCTCCTGCTGTTGAGAGGCACAAGCCAGGGCAGCGGGGACGGCTTTGGGGCTGCACAGCCCTCTCCTTCCCCTCGTGCTCCCTCCCAAACACTGCTCAGCAGGGAAAGATGGGGTGAGTTTCCTGCTGTGTGTGCAGGGGAAGACTCAGAGGAAGTCCAGGCTGAGCCAGACAGGGCGAGGAGGAACCTGGCAGCCAACAAACACACCTTGTGTATGGAGAGATTTATTGACAACTGGCTGGCTGAGAAGGGTCACGTAGACACTGTGCAGCTGACCAAGCAGCTGTGCCATCTGCAAGGACAACGTGAGCAATGGGATGTGTGATGCTAGGGAGATGTTGGCCATGGTTTTGGGAACTCAGCAAGGGAGTAGCTATCAGGACGATAACTGCAAGTTACAAAGATAGCTGGGGTGACATGGACTTGGGAACCAATGATGATTTTTGCTTTTGTACTGCGTATGAGCTAATGAACTGCACTAGAAATGTACATGTAGCCAAAGCAATAATGGAGATGAGCTGATCATATGTCAACGACAGGTCTGGTGGTTTGCTTTTCTCCTGCCATCTACGACACTTGTGCACCAGGAGGTGTCTCATACAAAGGCAGCCACCGCATCCCAGATGGCAACTCGCTCTGGAGATGAAAGGAAATGCAAGTCACACTCTGCATCTGCTGCTTCCCGGCACCCCTCCCACTGCTGGGCAGGATGGAGGTGGCAGATGGAAAGTGCCATCTCCATCCAAGACTGGCTGCAGCACCGCTCCCGTGGTGGCTGTGGGCACGTGTACCTTCAGTATCACTGCATGTCTGTCCAGAGGCACAGCCCACCATGGGGCCGTCCTCTCTCATCCCGGGTTGCTCCTTGATGGTGCTGGCCATGCTGGAGCTCATCCTTCAGATGCATCTGCTCTGTACCAGATGCTCCTTCAGGATGCAGGACCCTCCTCCGTGCTCTGCCTTCACACTACTCCCGGGTGGCCGTGTCACAAACGTCAACACGGAAAGCCGGTGACATCATGGCCAGCTATTCATGATGATGCTGGCACTGCTGCCTGCTCCGCCTGGCAGTGCTGACCCATCTCTGCTTTCTCCCTCTCCTGGAGCAGTGAGTTGAGGGGTGACCCTCAGGCGAGGATGGGGCTGGGATGTGTTGCTGTTCTCTCAGTTCCCTGAGCCTTGAGGTCACCCTTAGGGCCCCAAAGCCTCTGTTGGGCTCCTTCTTGCTATGGGTGTGCAATGGGCAGGGGAAGGAGGCAGTGGGGGGCAGTTGGGGCTCAGCAGACTACAGGACTGTGACTTGGCCATGTTGTTCTTGCACTCACAATAGGCCCTTGCACCACAGGGCACTTGGGGGACCCTGGGTGTCTCCGCAGCACTGAAGACAGGGCATCAGGGGCTGTGAATTAATTGATGGCATGGAGGGGACTGTCTGTGGCCTGTTCCAGCAGGACCTGGGCACTGTCACCTCCAGCCCTTCCCTTGCACTCTATGGGGCTGTGCAGAGGAACGGATCTGGAGGGGACAGGCTCAGGGTGCCCTATGGATGGGCCAGAGTCACCATTAAGGTGGGACAGGGGCTGTGGCTTCTGTCCCCAGGGGACCCACGTACTGCCCCGGGTCTCTTGGCTGCTGCCAGTCTTTCTCCTGCCCTGAGTCCTTGGGGACGAACCCCGCAGGGACAAGGCTCCTCCTTGCCAGTGCTGCCCTCTGGTGCCCAGTGAAGGCCCTGATGAGCAGTGACGTCCCGTGATGATCAAGAAATCCCTCAGCAAAGCTACACTCTGTGTGAAAATTTGGGCTGGTGATTTCTTCCACCAGTAAATCTGAGCCACGGGGAGTGAGGCTTGCAGCAGTCAGCCTTGCCCCTGGGCCACCCAGCCCAAATCTCAGTGGGGCTGGAGGGGTCTTATTGGCAGTATAAACAGGTAGGTGAACATAATTGTCTCTGGACACTGGGCAGTCAAGAGGGCGTTCCATGGGATTGGACGGGTGGATTACCCACGGTCAGGTTAGAGTAATCAGTTAACCGGTGGCCAGAAGAAAAGCTCAAAAAGCTCAATGAAAGCTGCTGCCTTCGCCCCCTTTCAGCCCAAGGTGGGCAGGAGGCTGGGGAGGGCAGTGAAGAGTGGATGTATCAGAAAGCTTACAACAAAAGGAGAAGATCCTCGATTTAACACCTTCTGTCCGACCCTTGCCATTTGCCCATGTGAGTCACCATCCATTTGCCGAGAAGCCAGGGCAACACTTCTCTCCCTGGCCAGCCTGTGTGGATTGATCCAGCCAACCTGAGGCCATCTTCCCTAACCTTAATGAAATCCCTTAACAAATACCCTTGGAAGGCTCAGGACACCCCCAAAAAAGAATCTAAAATTAACATTTGCTGGGTTATTCCCTCGTTTTGACCATATGAACAAAGCACCCAGAGGGTGAGTTGGGGTCTTGTTCTATTTCACAGAAGATCCCCGTGGGACCTTGACTGAACACAGAATGGCTGAGAGCTGCGTTTACCCATTTGTGTTTTGTGACAGAAAAACCGAAGATGTGACCCTGCCAGAATCCTGAATATACCTCTGTGTCACATGTTCTGGTGTCATAGTATTATGTCTTGGTTTGTTGTGATTGTGGGATGTGATTGATATCAGTCCTTGGATCTGCTCAACTCCACCATTGGGCTCAGGGTGTTTTCAGCTCATCCTGTCTTTCGGGTGCTCCTTGCACAGTAACACCATCCCTTCTGAGCCCTTCTGTCACCCCTTTTGGTCAAACTGGTGATGATTTACATGGAACTCCTCCATGGTGCTTCCAAATTGCTTCCAACCAACTGGAAAATGAACCAAGGGACCCACCTGATATCTGTTAGGTGTGCTCAGAAAAGAAATGCTTCGTAAAGCCCTTGGCACTGACACTGTTTGGTGTCACATCAGTCCAGGAGCAGCATCCAAAACGTGGCTGTTGGAAATGGTCTGAGTGTTGGTAAGAGATGCGTGTGTTTGTGGGATTACCCCCCGATGGTTCTTTCTGTGGGGTATCCTACACACTGCCCCGTGAGAAGTTCAGCAGACCACCACAGTTCTTGAACTTCCAAACGAGCATTTCTATCTCTCAGCATTTGAACTGCTTTGGAAATGCTCAAGTGGAAAGTTCTCGAGACAATGAATCACATTTGAGAACACTGCATGGTGTCACGGTGTTGTCTAGATCAGTCTCTGTCTGTGACGGGGGGCAGTAGGCCCGTGGGCCCCCTGGCCCCTGACAAATGGGAAGGGAATAAGGGAAAGGGGTAGAGAGATGGGAGCTGGGCTCAGGGAAACAAACAGAGAAGCGGCAACGATCTAAGAAGGAAAACTTATTTGACTAATTACAATCGAATTGAAATTGAGGCTAATCGATCAAGTGAAATAAAAGAGAGAGAGGTTTCCCACTCGCTGCCAGGCAGTGAGAGAGAGAGATAGCGTCACTTCCATGATGTGTTTCCCTCTCGGACCGTGAGGTCCTCTGGGATGTGTAGTTCTTCTTCTCTGTGCTCCACATGAGGTTATTATGCGGAATACTAATAGCAAAGATGACAAAACCATGACAAGGACTAGAAGATGTTCTGAGCAAGTTTGCTGATGATACCAGTTTAGGAGGAGCTGTTGCCTCCACCGAGGGTGGAGAGGACTTGCAGCGTCTCGGCACGGACTCAGTTGTGAACGATCCAAATCGTTTATTACAAGTTCTCACATCCCTTATATACCTTCACAAGTTGTTATTTTCTAACTTTCCCATCCACCCTTCCAACTTTCCCAAACACCTTACATGTCAACAAAGCATTCTACAAAACACTTTTCAACTGTCCATGCAGGCACATATCCAATCAGAGCTGTGAGACTCTTCTTCTCCTTGCAGAGGTGTCCTTGGTTCTCATGCTGTTTATCTTGCTCTACAGCTGCTGCTCTGAACAGCTTTTCTTGTATTCCCACAAGGACTTGCAGAGAGAAGTGAGTACCAGTTGGTCCATAAAGCACAACAAGAACAAGTGCCTGATTGTGCACATGGGTGGGGGCAACCCAGAACATACACACTGACTGGATATGGGACACTGGAGAGAAGTCTGACTGGAAAGGATTGGGGGTCCTGGTCAACATCACGTTGAATGTGAGTCAGCAGGGTGCCCAGGCAGCCAGGAAGGCCAACGGTCTCCTGGAGCACAGGAACAAGTTCTTGCTAGGTGGGTGATGGAAAGAATTGTCCCTGTCTGCTCTGCACTGCTACAGCCTCACCTGGAGCACTGGGTGCACTTCTGGGCAATGCAGAACATAAAGGACATCAAACAGTTAGAGAGTGTGCACAGGAGAACACTGGAACTGAGAGATCTGAAGTTCAGCGTTTCATTGGAACTGACTCCTTGTTCAAACTGGGTCTTTATCACAACCCACATCCTGCAATGAAACACATGGCACATATGGGACATGAACCTCACAGCATCCTTGCACCCCACGCAGAGTCTGGGATCTTCTGCCCCCATGTCTTTCATTTAACATCATACAAACTTCCAACTCACTGATTCAGGAAAGATCCTTAGTCAGCATGAGGTCTTCCCTGCCAAGGGCCTGGGGATCAGGGCTTGGCCTTTCTGCTTCATAATAAAAAGGTGTGGTTTCTCAGCATCAGAGCCCCCCATGCCAATGCCTTTCACTGCCTGTTGTCATATCTTCCAGTTATCTTCTCTAACAAGTCTCTTGGGAAGATTGCTTGGTAATGGCCCTCAGTCGGCTCATTAATACTCCTAGAAACTTCACTGTTACTTCTGACTTTGTCTTGCTGAGTACTTTGTGCAAATTTCTCTCTGCACTGGAGATTGATCGATTCAGCATCAAATGCGCCCTGGGGCCCATTATAACGTAATAAGCCTCTTGTGCCTTCCTGTTCTCTTCTTCAGATTTTCAGAACTTGTTCAGCAAAATGGAGAGGTATTTGGAGAGAGCATAAGGAGGAAGAATCCAGCAGACATTTATTATCTGTTTATTTATAGTTGGGTTTAAAGAAGATATTAAAGGATCACTGTACAACTCCTTGTGCACATCTGAGCTGAACCAGAGGAATCCCAGCACCTGTGGGTCTGTGGGGAGCTGAATCCCATTTCAGCCCCAGGGCTTCCATCTGGGGATGAGGCACCTGCACTGCCTCCTCTGGATCACTGCCCTGCACAGGGAAGTTGTCTCAACCCTCCTTGTCCTTGTCTGGTTGCCCTTTTTGTTTTATCAAACACTCTCAAGTAGGACTCAGCAGATGTCAGGAAATGACTGGTGGATAACTCAGCAGATTTCAAAGAACAGTTATGATACTGTTGTCTTTAAGGATCTGATGGCCATGAGGACCCAGGGACACCACAGGGGAGATGAGTGGGAAGGATAAAACTGACATTCTCTGCTGCTGAGCTGGGCCAGGCTCCAGGGACACAGGGAGCTCATAAACGTGGGCAGAGCTGTAGAGAGACAGCTGTGCCCAGGAGCAGCTCTTGTGCACAGCACAGTCTACAGGTGACAGAAAAAGAAGAGAGAAATTGGAGAGAGCTTATAGGATGTGCACTGTGTGAGCAGGCTTTGAGCTCACTGCAGGAGCATTGCTCACAGACCATGACAAGGTAAGTTTCACTGCAGACCATGCAGCTACTATTCATACAGGGTTAACAAAATGTGGGACATCCAATAACAGAATTGACTGCAGTCACTCCATATTCATTTACTGTGGAAAAAGCTTTCTGCTCCAGCTGAGGGATTCCGTGCTGCAGTGTCAGAGCCTTCTGCCCTGAAGGCTGCGTGTCCCAGCACGGCTGTGCAGCCGGGGCTGCAGGCGGGTGCTCAGGGCTGTCCTGCAGAGCAGGGTCCCTGCTGTGCCCCAGGGGCTGTGTGCCGGGTATGGGACTCTGCCGCCTGCCAGGCTCAGCACTCAGCCTGCCCGGGGAGCTGCCCAGGGCGCTGCGGGGAGACGTGTGGGGGGAAGGAGCCCCCCGGCAGGGCTTGTGCTGCCACAGCTGCTGCCTGGGGCAGGGGATCACAGCTCCACTGCACAACTGAATGTTTGTGAAGGTCCTTTGCAAGAGGAGAGCCAAGGCAGAAGGTTTCCATTTCCTGTTCAGATGCAAATAGGATTTGAAACAGAAATATAAATGGAGCTAACAGAGATTTGAGAATTTTTCTCCAATCAATTGCTTGTTTTCTGAACAGTCACACGTGATGTGCTTTCAGTCTCCTATTTCTCAAAAGTTGGAACCAGTTGTAATTTTCATTATTTTTTGTAGACATGAATAATTCACGTATCCTGCAAACAGGCAGCGTTTTCTAACTGAAACTGAATAGCCCAGTGGCTGGGGTTGGGGGTCTTAGAGCAGCTGGGGGTAAAGATATGAGACATTAAACAGATGAAAATATCCAGGGGGGTGGGATAAGAAAAAAAGAGGAAGGTTAGAGCTCCATATGCTGCTTCTGCTTAAGGAATGCTGAAATACATGAAATTCAATGCAAGTAATGGTGCTAAATGTACACAGTTGTAGGAGAATGAAAATATTTCATATTATAGCAGTAAGATGTCTCTGAGAATGGTCTGGACTTGCCATTATCTTCTGCACTCTGAGCAGGACTCCAAGCCCAGAAGCAGCAGATGCCCAACAGCAGCTCCATCAGCGAGTTCCTCCTGCTGCCGTTGGCAGACACGCGGCAGCTGCAGCTCCTGCACTTCTGGCTCTTCCTGGGCATCTACCTGGCTGCCCTCCTGGGCAACGGCCTCATCAGCACAGCCGTAGCCTGCGACCGACGCCTGCACACCCCCATGTACTTCTTCCTCCTCAACCTGGCCCTCCTCGACCTGGGCTGCATCTCCACCACTCTCCCCAAAGCCATGGCCAACACCCTCTGGGACACCAGGGCCATCTCCTATGCAGGATGTGCTGCACAGCTCTTTTTCTTTCTCTTCTTTGCCTCAGCAGAGTGTTCCCTTCTCACCATCATGTCCTATGACCGCTACGTTGCCATCTGCAAGCCCCTGCACTACGGGACCTTGATGGACAGCAGAGCTTGTGCCACCATGGCAGCAGCTGCCTGGGGCACTGGGGTTCTCAATTCCCTGCTGCACACTGCCAGTACGTTTTCACTGCCTCTCTGCCAAGGCAATGTTGTCAACCAGTTTTTCTGTGAAATCCCCCAGATCCTCAAGCTCTCCTGCTCAGAATCAAATCTCAGGGAAGTTGTGTTTCTCATTTTTAGTGTAAGTTTAGCCTTTGGGTGCTTTGTTTTCATAGTGGTGTCCTATGTGCAGATCTTCGTGGCTGTGCTGAGGATGCCCTCTGAGCAGGGAAGGCACAAAGCGTTCTCCACGTGCCTCCCTCACCTGGCCGTAGTCTCCCTGTATATCATCACTGGCTTTTATGCCTACCTGAATCCCCACTCTGTCTCCTCTCCATCCATGGTCCTGATGGTGGCAGTTCTGTACTCAGTGGTGCCTCCAGCAGCCAATCCCCTTATCTACAGCATGAGAAACCAGGAAGTCAAGGTTGCAGTGAGAAAAGCGATGACCAAATGTGTTTCAAAAACACTGAACTGCCGCTCTTTTGGAATTCATGACTTGTAGTCTCACTCCAATTTGTAGGAGGGAGGCAAGGTTCTTTTATATGTGTATACCCAGCATGAGATTAAGAAGCAACGGTTCAAATGTTGGTCCAACCCGTTTATTAAAGTCCTAGCTGTTTTTAGTGAGATGGGGAAGGGAAGGTAGGCAATAGGAAAAGTAGGAAATATAAGCAAGGAGTCTTTGTGGGAAGGAAGAGGGAGATAGTCACCACCATGGATCCAGCGAGGTTTGTAGTTCATTGATCTTCATTAGTAGTGGGTTGTCAGGTGTTGTTGTTTCACTGGTGATGATAGTGATCATGATGATGAGCATGACAAGGACGAGGACGACTAATTTCCAATGGTAGCACTAACTTATTTATAAGTCCAAAGTGGTCAAGTCAGCTCTCTCTTTTGAGTGACAGCTCAAATCCAAAGTAGTTGAGCCAGCTCTCCTTGGAGTAGAAAATTCTGGCTTTGGGATCTCAGCAGAAACTTCTTTGTTCCAATCTTCCGGGCCTTGCCAGCAGATAAGAGGGAGCAGGGATGCCCATCTGCATCCTGTTTTTCACAGGACACGATGGTAGCATTCCCCAATTTTCCCATACCAAGCTGGAGCTATTTAGTCCCAGGCCAGATCTTCTGCCTGTAAACACTCCTGTGCACTCTCTTCTGGAAGCAAACAGCTATGAAGGAAGGTGCTATCAGATGCCTACAGGGTGATGCTGATTGTCACACAGTAGCACACATCACTTGCCTCCTCCATAAATCAGTGAGAGTCTTATCACTAGAAAACACCTCAGGAAGCAAGCTTTGAGCCAGAAAACAAAGAAGGGTTCTAACACTTGCAATGCAGCTTTTTTACTGAATCATACTCTCTTTTACTGTTTGTTTGTTTTGTGCTATTTTTTATGTGTAAGTTATTCTTCTTATTATTATTATTTTAAATACCATAATATTTTTCACTAAAACCTCATTATTAAAACCAGTTCTTATTCAGCTTGTACCTTTTTATTGTAGCCCAGACACACTGCAAACAATGAACCAGGCTCTCTGTGAACCGTAACAGACGTGCAGTGACTCTGTCTGTCCTCCTTCTTTTGTTGGGGTTGGATGTTCTCAGAAACCCACAATCCAGCAGGAAGCACACGGCTGTTCATCAAACTGTGTGGTGACTTCAGCCTGCAACAGTTGACGGGCCATCCCTGGGCTCCTGGCTGGGGTCTGTGTTTTCAGGCTCACATCTGTCAGTGCCTCTGAGAAGCCAGCAGCAGCAACTGGTTTGCATGTTGGCTGTCAGGTTCCCTCTTCCTCATTTCCTGTGAGACCCTGCACAGGACAAGTTCTTTGATACGGTTTATCACGTCAGAAGTTTCCAGGCTTCATAGAATCATAGGATCATAGAACTACCCAGGTTGGAAAAGACCTTGAAGATCATCAAGTCCAACCACAGCCTAACCATAGTGCCCCAACTCTAACAACCCTCTGCTAAATCATATCTCTGTGCACCACATCCAAACGGCTCTTGAACACATCCAGAGACGATGACTCAACCACCACCCTTGGGAGCCTATTCCCGTGTTTAACTACCCTTTCTGTAAAGTGTTTTCTAATGTCCAACCTGAACTTATCCTGGCACAACTTGAGGCCATTTCCCCTCATCCTGTCACTTGTCACCAGTAAGAAGAGACTTGCCCCACTCTCACTGTAAGAATCCATCAGATACTGGAAGAGAGCGACAATATCTCCCCTCAGCCTCCTTTTCCCCAGACTAAACAGCCCCAGCTTCCTCAGCCTCTCCTCGTAGGGATGATTTTCCAATCCCTTCACAAGCCTCGTTGCCGCTCTCTGGAGCTGCTCCAGTACTTCCATGTCTTTTTTGTACTGAGGTGCCCAGAAGTGAACACAGTACTCGAGGTGTAACCTCACCAATGCCAAGTACAGGGGCAGGATGACTTTCCTAGTCCTGCTCACCACACCATTCCTGATACAAGCCAGAATGCCATTGGCCCTCTTGGCCACTTGGGCACACTGCTGGCTCATATTCAGCTGACTGTCCATCAGCACACCAAGGTCCCTTTCCATCAGGCAGCTTTCCAGCCACACTTCCCCAAGCCTGTAGAGTTGCCTGGGGTTGTTGTGACCAAAATGCAGGACCCAACTATTGGTCCCATTGAAGCTCACGCCGTTAACCTTGGCCCGTCAATCCAGTCTATCCAGGTCCCTCTGTAGTGCCCTTCTCCCCTCAGGCAGATCTACACTCCCTCCCAACTTGGTGTTGTCTACAAACTTTCTGAGGGTGCTCTCAATCCCCTCATCCAGATCTTCAATGAAGAAACACAGAAGCTATACAAAATAGCTTCCAAAACCCAAAGATGAACTCAGAGCTAAATCTGCACAAAACTTCATTTTGTCAGCTGCCAATTTTATCATGATATAAACCAAGGTTAAACAGCATAGCAAAATAAATACCCTGTTCCAGACCCTACAGCTGACAAACAATGCAGCAGGGAAAGGAAGCAGCAAGCAAGGAGCTGTGCACTGAAGCTTTATGAGAAGGCTAAACAAGCTCCACAAATAAGGGAACAATCAGCATCATTGCCAGCAATTCTCCAGCTCCCACAAAACCCTGTGTTATCTCACTCTGGACAGATGTGCTGTTACCACAACCCTTGGAGCCTCACATCAGGCACCAAAATGACGGTGATTGTTGAACCCAACATGTGGCTCAGCAGCACACAGTGCTTTGTGCACTGCCCCATTCGCAGTAAGATGGGGAGGAGAATTGGGAAAAATAAGTACAACTTGTGGGTTGAAATGAAGCAATTTACAAAGAGAAATAAAAGGAGTGGTGTAATAATTATCACTATATATCCGTTTATATGGAATAATATGTAACAACTGATGCACAAGCACTTGCTCAGCACCACCAGACTGATGCCCAGCTGGGCCCTGGGTAGTGAAGAGACTGAGATGAACTCCCACCCCTTCCAATACTCCTTTTACTTGCTCTTAGTTGGTACGGAACATCACTTTGGCCTCTTTAAGGCAGCTGTGCACGATCTGTTCCCTCCCACTTCCATGTGCCCTCCACTAACCATGGCCATGGCTCTGTACAGCAATGCTTAACAGCAGCTGTAAACATCAGAGTGTTATCAACGTTGTTTTTCTCATAGAGCCAAAACAATGCACTGGAGCAGATAGTCTGAATAAATCAATTCCAAACCAGCTGTAACTCAGATTGTAACTCAGCCTGTCCCCCTCCTCTTGCTCTTCCTGATCAGAAAGCTGTACCTGCTTTGCTAGAGTTCAGAGGTGGGAACCATCCCACCGTGTCTCTGTGAGCCAAACAAGACCCTAGGCCTGCAAAGGCACAGTGATTTGGAGTTAGCTGAGTGAATGTTTGTGGTCCTCTCATTAGTGTAAAGACTCTTCAGAAAGCATCCCATTCCAGGAGCATGATTTGATTTAGGCTGGCTGGGCCTCAGATCTACACTGTGATACTGGTGTTCAGAAAGTGGCACAGAGGAATGAGACCCATTCTGGTGCTCACAGGTGTCCAGCAAGCACTGACACTACCAGGACATGGCTTTCTTGAAGGTCCTCAGCTGTATTTGCCAGCTGGCTGGGGGCGTGCTGGAGACCCCAGGGAACTGCCTTTGTGTTATAATTCAAGAAGGAATTTACAGAGCAGCAGCCATGGATCAAGACAGGATCTCACAGAGCAGCAGCTGCAGAGCAGGATAAACAGCATGAGAACCAAGGACACCTCTAGGAAAAGAATGAATGGCTCGCAGCTTTGAAGGGGGGTTAAGGGTTGTTATTGCAGATGCTTTCCTCCCATTAGTGTGTGTGATTTCTGAATGCCCCCATCTGTGTACTATAAAAGTATGGCTACTCGGGCAATAGATGGACGCAGCTATATTTAACTGTATTGGTGTGTGGCTGTTTGTCCTAGAACAGGAAGCTGACCTTTTGCCTTCAAGTTCACCAGCACGTGGGGGCCCGCAATGTCATGGGATTTCACTCTTGAACACCAGTGGGATCCCCAGAAACTAAGCCAGTATTGGAGACAGGGATGGTGCAGCCTAGATAGATCTAAGGGGGTATGACTGAATTGGGGCTTGGCTTGTGTTTACTGTGCTCTTTATAACACTGTTCTGGAAAGACAGAGTTTCTGAGATGATGTTCAAACCAAAAAGGGAAATCCCCAAGTCAATTCTGATCAGTAACTTGCCCCTGTGGAAGGCAAGAAATGGAAATGGGTGTCCTCATGTCTAGGACAGAAAAAAGAAGCAGAGGAGGAGGCAGCAGAAGATCCAGGTGACGGGTCTGGATCAGTACTGAGAAAGGCAAAAGGAAAAGTGGCATGAAGAAGAGAGTGATGAGGAGGAAATCTCTATTACTGTTTGTCGACCCCTGAAGATGACTGAAATCCAAGGCGTAAGACAGGAGTTCACACGGCACCAGAATGAATCTCTTGTTACCTGGTTGCTTCGTTGTTGGGACAGCTGGGACGGTAGCTTGTTGTGATGTGACAGGCCCTTCCCCATATTCTGGAAGAATCTTAGTGTAATACAGTGGGTGTAGACAAAAAGGCGTAGGTTATATAAGGATGTGTCTGTTTCAATAAATCGCCATTTTGCCACTTCATCTCCTTGGTGTCACTTGGTAATTGGCCTAGCTGCTGCTTCAGTTGAAGGCGAGAGATCATAAAGAAATTAACTATCATAAAGCCTTCATGTGTATCATTAAAAATCTCAGCTATTAGACACAAGCACTTTCCGGATCGAGCAAGGAACAACAGTAAATTGCACTGCGTGTTTCCTTGTGGCGTTACCTACGTGACCACAGAGAAGACATGAGGAAGTGGCATGACCAGCCTACTCCTGTACTATGAGCACGGGTGAGAGAACTACAAAACAGTCCAACCACCAGTACGGCTGCTCCAGTTATCACAGGTAACCAATAGAGGGTCCCTGCCCTCAGTCTAGGGAGTGGAAGGGATAATAGAGTTTATTGGACTGTGTGGATTTGATGGCCTGGCACATCAGAACCACAGAAATATAAGGCACTGGTGGATACTGGTGCACAGTGCACCCTAATGCCCTCCAGTCATGAAGGGACAGAATCAATCCATATTTCTGGATATCTCTCAAGAATTGACTGTGCTGGAGGCTGAAATAAGCCTCACTGGTAAAGACTGGAAAAAACATCCTATGTGAGTGGCCCAGGGTTTCCGTTCATACTTGGTATTGATTACCTCAGAAGAGGGCATTTCAAGGATACTAAAGGGTATCACTGGGCCTTTGGAATCACTGCTGTAGATATGGACAACATTAAGCAGCTGTCAGTTTTACCTGGCCTGTCAGAGGACCCGTCTGTTGTGAGGCTGCTACGAGTAAAAATAAAAGAGCAGCAGGTACCGATTGCTACAAAGACAGTGCACAGACGTCAGTATCGCACCAACAGGGATTCCTTGCTCCCCATTCATGATTTGATTTGCCAGTTGGAGAATCAGGGAGTGATCAGTAAAACTCACTCACCTTTTAACAGTCCCATATGGCCAGTGCGTAAAGCCAGTGGAGAATGGAGGCTGACAGTAGACTACCGTGGCCTGAATGAGGTCACACCCCCACTGAGTGCTGCTGTGCTGGAGAGCAAATAATTCAAATTCTTCTATGAGCCAGTTTTGCTATTAAGTGAAGCAAAGTAAAAGGGCCTGCCCAGGAAATTCAGTTCTTAGGTATAAAGTGGCAGGATGGATGTCATCACATCCCAACAGTGATCGACAAAGTCACTGCCATGTCTCCACCAACTAGCAAGAAAGAGACACAATCTTTCCTGGGTGCAGTGGGCTTTTGGAGGATGCACATTCCAAACTACAGCCTCATTGTAAGCCCCCTTTATCAGGTGATGCAGAAGAAGAATGATTTTGCATAGGGCCCAGAGCAGCAGCAGACTTTTGAACAGATTAAACAGGAGATAGCCTGTGCCGTGGACCTGGGGCCAGTACAGACTGGATAGGATGTAAAGAACATCCTCTATACTGCTGCTGGAGAGAAAGGTCCCACTTGGAGTTTGTGGCAAAGAGCCTCAGGAGGGACCCAAGGCTGACCCCTGGGATTTTGGAGCTGAGCGGACAAGGGGTCTGAAGAGTGCTACACTCCAACTGAGAAGGAGATCTTAGCCACGTATAAGGGGGCTCGGGCTGCTTCCGAAGTATCTGGTACTGAAATGCAGCTCTTTCTGGCACCTCAACTGTCAATGATGAACCGGATGTTGAAAGGGGAGGTTCCCTCCACCCATCATGCTACCAATGCCACCTGGAGCAAGTGGATTGCACTGATTAGACAACAAGCGCGGATGGGGAACCTCAATCGTCCAGGAATTTTAGAAGTGATCATGAACTGGCCTGAAGATAAAAAGTTTGGAACATCACCAGGAGAAGAGGTGTCATGTGCTAAAGCGGCCCCACCCTACATCGAACTACCAGAAAATGAAAAGAAATATGCTCTTTTCACTGATGGATCATTTCATATTGTAGGGAAGCATCGGAGATGGAAAGCTGCTGTTTGGAGCCCCACACAACAGGTCATAGAGGCCACTGAAGGTAAAGGAGAATCAAGTCAGTTTGCAGAGGTAAAAGCTGTCCAGCTGACCTTAGATGTGGCTGAACTGGAGAGGTGGCCAATGCTTTATCTTTATACTGACTCATGGATGGTGGCAAATGCCTTATGGGGGTTGTTACAGCAGTGGGAACAAAATAACTGGCAACGGAGGTGTAAACCTATTTGGGCTGCTGAACTGTAGAAAAACATAACTGCTCAAAAAAAAGATATGATTGTAAAGGTGTGTCACGTGGATGCACACTTGCCCAAGAGTCAGGCTATTGCAGAACAACAAAACAACCATCAGGTAGATCGAGCTGCCAGAACTGAGATAGCTCAAATAGACTTGGACTGGCAGAACAAGAGTGAATTATTTCAAGCTTGATGGTTCCATGAGACCTCAGGCTATCAAGGAATGGACATAACATATAATTGGGCTAGAGACTGAGGGGTGGACTTAACTATGGATGCTATTGCACTGGTTATTCATGACTGAATCATGTGCCATAATTAAACAAGCAAAGAATATGAAGCCTCTCTGGGGGGAAGGCCAAGGCAAAAGTATAAATATGGGGAGGAGTGACAGGTGAATGATGTCACCTTGCCAGGATCTCATAATGATAAGCGTTTTGTGCTTACCATGGTGGAAGCAACCACTGGGTGGCTTGAAACATACGCAGTACCGCATGCTACTGCCAGAAACACAATATTGGGTTGTTAGAAACAAGTCCTATAGAGACATGACACCTCAGAAAGAACTGAGTCTTATAACGGGACACATTTCAAAAATTCCCTTAATAAATACTTGGGCCAAAGTTCATGGCATTGAGCGGATTTATCATATCCCCTACCATGCACCAGCTTCTGGTAAAATTAAAAGATACAATGGGGTGTTGAAAACTCTGTTGAAAGCAATGGGTGGTGGAACACTGAAGCACTGGGAAAAGCATTTGCATGTGGTGCAAGGATGCTGTTAAAGTTCATATCCCACATGTGCCCTGTGTCTCATCACAGGATGTGGGGTGTGAGAAGGGCCCAGTCTGAACAAGCAGTCAATCCCAGTGAAACTGAACTTCAGATCTCTCAGTTCCAGTGTCCTCCTGTGCACACTCTACCATCGTTTGATGTCCTTTATGTTCTGCATTGCCCAGAAGTGCACCCAGTGCTCCTGGTGAGGCTATAGCAATGCAGAGCAGACAGGGACGACCCTTTCCCTCACCCAGCTGGCAATAAATTGCTTGATGCACTTTAGGGGACTGTTGGCCTTCTTGGCTGGCTGGGCACACTGCTGACTCACTTAAAATTTTATGTTGAGCAGGACCCCCAATCCTTTTCAGTCAGATGTCTCTCATGTGTCCAATATACAGACAGTGTTTATGTCCAGGGTTGCCCATACCCAGGTGCACAATCAGGCACTTGTTCTTGGTATACGTTATGCACTTGGTGCTTAGTACCAACTGGTACCCAGTTCTCTGACTTGTCCGCATCTCTCTGCAAGTCCTCTCCACCCTCAGTGGAGGCAACAGCACCTCCTCATCTGGTCTTATCAGCAAACTTGCTCAGAACGTCTTCTAGTCCTGCATGCAAGTCATCTGCATAAACATGAAAGGAAACTGGCCCTAAAATGGAACCCTGGGGAACTCTGGAAGTGACCATCTACCAGCCCGATGGAACCCACTGACTATAATCCTTTGGGACAGAACTACTGGCCAACTGCTCGCCCACCACTGCTGGTGAACCTGAAAGGCAAAATGTCAGCGTGCTGGGACAAACAGACAAACACCAATATAGTTACATATAGCTGTGTCAATTTATTGCCCGAAAAGCCATGATTTTAAAGGAGACAGACAAGGGTGTCCAAAAATCACACACACTAATTGGAGGAAAGCTACTGCAATAACAACCCTATAACCCCCCTTCAAAGCCACGAGCCATTCATTCTTTTCCTAGAGATGTCCTTGGTTTTCATGCTGTTTATCCTGCTCCGCAGATGCTGCTCTGTGAACTCCTTATCTCAATCCATGGCTGCTGCTCTGTAAAATTCTTCTTGTATTACAACACACCACGTTCTGTTTCTGTCTAGCTGTATGCAGGAATTTCTGTCCAGAAGGGTGCTGGAGAAATAGTATCAAAAGCTCTACTGAAATCCTCAAGGATTACATCAACTGCCTTCCCTTGTTCAGCTCAATGGATAAAGGTGTCATAAAAAGACCTGAAATTAAATAGGACCTTCCCCTCTGTATCTTGTGTTGTCTGTGACCTGTCCTTCAGTTGTTTTTCCATAACTCCCACCATCATTTTCTCCATAATTTTACCAAGCACTGTAGTGAGACAGACAGGTCCATAGTTGCCCGTGTCATCTTTCTTGCTCTTCCTTACAATGTGACAACATTTACCAGCTTCCTGTCAACTGGTATGACCCTAGATTTATTAGATGCCATTGAAATGCGAGCCCAGAGCATGCTAAAGTGTCATCAGTGCAAGAACGTAGATGTGCCATAGCTTTGCAATGCCTTGAAATCCAGACTATGCCACAGATGGAGCAGAGAGGAAAATCTGCCTCTTCTGTTCTGAGCTCATCCTTTTGATAAGCTGAATATCACTACGTACTCCATGGGATCAGGTGCAAAAGACACAATGGGTGCCCTAAGCACGGGGCTGCAGTGGTATTTAGGATGGCCAAGAATACCTCCCTTCTGGCCCTCAGCTGATGCTCCAGAAGGAGGTGTCTATCTCATAGATGTTCCGTCACAGTTTACAAGCACTAGCACAAATCTAGGATCACCCAAGGCACCTTGGGCATCTCTGAGAGAATGTGTACGAGCAGTGCAGTCCCTGTGGAATAAAAACCAAGGATTCAGATGAGGGACTCACACACAGACACCTCACTGTGCGCATCTGAACTCAGCTAGGTGAACTTGCAGCTCCCGTGGTTCTTTGAAAAACTGATCCCAATTCAGCCCCAGGGTTTCCATCTGAGGATGAGATGCCTAACGCTAGAATAAGGATGGGATGGTCTGTTGATACAGGACAAATGGAAATGGATTTAAATTAAAAAGGGGAGACATAGGTTAGATGTGAGGAACCTATATTTTTACACAGCAACACTGGAAAATGTTCCCCTCAGAGGCTGAGCATGATGATGGATGGGATCCTGGGTTTACTCTGGGTTTACCCTCATGTCAATCCAGGTTTCTACTCATACTTTTCTCTAGGTGAACTCTCACTTTACTCAAGGTTTTACTCACAATTTACCATCAGGGTGTGTGATCGGGAGATGGGCTGGTGGAGTGACTTGCTGGCATCACCGAGAGAAGGCTGCCAGGCAGATACCCCCAGAAAAGTGGTTGACTCCCTGCCCTGTCACAGTCAGACAGACCTGACTGATGAGGAGGGTTGGAAGAGAGTCCCAACTCAACATCACAGGAGCCCCCCCATGCCTGCCTAGCCCTCGACCCCTGATCCATCTAAGCAACAGGTTTGACACTCTGAAATCTGAAGGAGATAAGAATAGGGAGGCAATGGAGGATCTGCCTAGGAGGGAACCTAATGCAAGGCAGTCACTACCAAGCCTTGTGACTTCCTCTGCCATGAAAGAAAGAAGGGTGGCCGTGGTGGGTGACTCCCTTCTCAGAGGAATAGAGGGCCCCATTTCCAGACTGGACCCGAGTTGTCAGGAAGTCTGCTGCCTTCTTGGCTTCAGGTCAGGGACATAATGAGGAAACTCCCAATGCTGGTTAGGTCCACTGATTATTTTCCACTACTCATAGTTTACGTGGGCAGTGATGAAATTTCTTAGATAAGACTACAAACTATAAAAAGAGATTTCAGGAATTTAGGCCATTTAGTTCACAAAGTGGGAGATCAAGTAATTTTTTGTTCTATACCTTCAGGGGCAGTGAGGGACACGGAGCAGGCCTGGAAAGCAAAGCAATGAACAATTGTCTCAGAGGTTGGTACTGAGCCAGAAACTTTGAGTTCTTTGATCACAGGACAGTTTACTTGGCCCATGGTCTGTTATCCATGAATGGAACCCAACTGTCTCAAAGGGGGAAGTGAATCCTGGCACAGACGGTAGCGGGGCTTATCGAAAGAGCTTTAAACTAGCTACGATGGGGGAGGGGACAAAACAGGGCTTACCAGAGATAAGCCTAGGGAAATGCTGTTTGAGCTGGGAGGGAGGCAGATGCCTCAGCTGAAGTGCATCTACACCAACGCACGCAGCTTGGTCAACAAGCAGGAGGAGCTGGAAGCAACTGTGCATCTGACAAACCATAACCTAGTTGCTATTACCGACCCATGGTGGGACCACTGCCATGACTGGAGTGCTGTGATGGATGGTTACAAGCTCTTCAGAAGGGATAGAGGAGGAAGGAAGGGTGGTGGTGTGGCCCTTTATATTAAAGAGAGTTTTGATGTTGAAGAGCTTGGGCTTCAGAATGAAGTGCATGTTTGTAAGGATCAGGGGAAAGGCCTGTAAGTGTGACATCTTGCTAAAGGTTTCTTATAGACCGCCGCCTAATTGATGGGTGAGGCATTCTATGAGCAGCTTACTGAAGTCGCAAGATTGCCAGCACTCATTTTCTTGGGAGACTACAACTTCTCTGATATATGCTGGGAATATAATAAAGAGCAGAGGAATAAGTCCAAGAGGTTTATAGATTGCATGCAAGACAGCTTCCTTACGCAGCTGGTATGAAGGCCTACCAGGGGTGGTTCCTTGCTAGACCTGCTCTTCACTAACAGTGAAGGACTGGTAGGAGTTGAGAAGGTTGGGGACTGTCTTGGGCAGAGTGGCCATGAAATGGTAGAATTCTCTATTCTTGGAGATGTCAGAAGGGTGACTACCAAAACTACTATCCTGAACTTCTAGAGGGCGGACTTTGACCTGTTCAGGACACTTGTAGCACAGGTCCCTTGGGAGTCGCTCCTTATGGGTAAAGGGGTCCAGGAAGCCTGGACACGCCTCAAGATGGAAATCTTAAAGGCACAAGATCAGGCTGTCCCTGAATGCCATAAGGTGAGCCATAGGGGAAGAAGACCAGTGCAGATGAACTGGGAAAAACTGTTGAGACTCAGGAAGAAAAAGAGAATCTACGCCCTCTGGAAGAAGGGGCTGGGTACTTGGGGAGATTACAAGGAAGTTGCTAAGGTATGAAGGGAGGAAGTTAGGAAGGCACATTACTTCCCTGTCCCTTAATCCATGCCCAGAGCTTCTCAGCCATGTCACTGCCAACTGTAAGCTCCATGCAGAGTTCAAGTGGGACACAGAGGGCACAGCCTTCTTCTGGTGGATGCAAGTGTTGGTGGAACCAGATGGGACAAAGCCCTCCCACCATGCCCTCCTGGGAAAATGGCCACCCCAAGAATGGCAGTCTGCCTCCTCCATGACCCCATCTGAAATGCTCCTGCACTGATTGATTAAAGGGCTTTAAACCAGGTCCAAAGGGGGAAGGGAGGGGAATTGGATGTGACAGAGAAGGGCTGAGGGATGTTGTTGCTCTTGGAGATTGAATGGAAAGCCTCTGAGTTGTTCCATAGTATTGTGTGAGGATTCCTCAGAGAAAGTCTTGTTGCAAATGCCCCATCCTAAATCTTATTGTGAACCCTCTGGGGGTAACCCCAACCTACTGCTGCCCTAAAGTGCCTGTAGACCAGTGCGGGTAGCATGGGAAATAAACGGGACAAATCAAGAGAAAACCACAGAGCACTTCCTTTCATGCAGGCTGCTGCTTCTGAGCAAGGCCCTGAACATCAGTACCACAGTGTAGATGCAAGACCCAGACAGGCTAAATCAAAGCATGCTTCTGGAAGGGGATGCTTTCTGAAGAATCCTTACACTAATGAGAGGACCACAAACATTCACTCAGCGAACTCCACATCTCTTTGCCTTTGCAGGCCTAGGGTCTTGTTTGGTTCACAGAGACATGGTGGGATGGTTCCCACCTCTGAACTGTAGCAAAGTAGGTACAGACTCTTCATTACGATTAGGCAATGAAGATGAAGAAAGGCTGCTGCCATCTGTGAGAGTGCACTGAGCTCTGCCTGGGGATGGCAGAGGAGCCACCTGAATACTGATGGAAAGGTTTCAAAAAGAAGAGCAGCAGATTCTGTTCCTTGCTTCCTGATCAGGAAGAACAAGAGGAGGGGGACAGGCAGGAATCTGAGTTACAGCTCAGATGAATTTTTTTTTCTTATGCATCAGTTGTTACATACGATTCCATATCAACGGATATATAGTGATAACTATTACTCCTCTCCTTTTATCTCTCTTAGTAAATTGCTTTGTTACAACCCACAAGCTGTACTTTTTTTTCCCAATTCTCTTCCCCATCCCACAGGGAATGGGGCAGTGCACCAAGCACTGTGTGCTGCTGAGCCATATGTTGGGTTCAACAACCACTGTCATTTCGGTGCCTGATGTGAGGCTCCAAGGGTAGAGATAACAGCACAACTGTCCAGAGTGAGATAACTCAGGGCTTTGTGGGAGTTGGAAAAGTGCAGGCCATGATGCTAATTGTTTCCCTATTTGTGGAGCTTGTTGAGTCTTCTCATGAAGCTTCACTGCACAGCTCCTTACTTGGTGCTTGGATGCTGGATTAGGGTATTTATTTTGCTATGGTGTTTGACCTCAGTTTGTACCATGTTAAAATTGGCAGCTGACAAAGTGAAGTTTTGTGCACATTCAGCTCTGCGGTCAACTTTGGGTTTTAGAAGTAATATTGTCCATATGATTAGGAATTACACAATTTACATTGTCGCCTCTGTGAGTCCGGGGGTGTACTGGATATTGTGTTGAGGGACATGGTTTAGTGGGAGCTATAGGTAATAGGTGAACGGTTGGAATGGATGATCTTTTAGGCCTTTTCCAACCTTGGTGATTCTATGATTCTAGGATTGAGGTTAAACAATTATTCAGGAATATCATTGAGAGATCTGCCCCAAGGTGAGAAGGCTCTGCATGGCAGAGGGTGTGGGACAGTCTGGGCAGCTGCCTGGAGCGGTGGGCACCCCCAGGGCTTTGGAACTTCATCTCCGAGCAACTGCAGGATCCTGAGAAACTGGTAGAATATTGGGGGCAGGTCTGCTGTGGCACTGGTAATCCCGACTGCAGTGTGCCAGATCCAGAGAGCTGGATCTGCTGACAGTGCTGCAGCCTCTGCAACTCCTGGCACAGACCCTGCAGCAGCTCCAAGGTTTTGCTACACGTCCTGCAGTTGCTCCAAGCTCTGGGACAGATCCTGCTGTCACTCCATCCCTCATAATGAGCTCTGCAGTTACTCGTGCTACGGATCCTGTAGCTGTTCCAAGTATGGTAATAAGAAAATAGTACAAATTCCTCCCAAGGGAGGAAGTACAGCCCTGCGGTGGCTCCAACCCCTCCAATGAGCCCAGTGGCTGCTCCAACATAGTCACAGGTCCTGTGGTGATTCCAGCTCTGGCAATGAACTCTGAGGTCACTTCAACTCCTGCAACAGCCCAACAGCCACTTCAGCTCCTACAGTGAACCCTGTGGCTGTTAAAACCCCTGCAACTAGTCCTGGACTTGCAAACAGATGCGCATAGGGATTAGTTCATATATGTTTGCAACTGCATATGTTGTATATGTGTGAAAATACACTAAATATATTATATATGTATAAATACATTTGTCATAATTATTATCCTTTTCTTTTTCTCTTTGTCTCAACCCATAAACCTTAAACCACAGCACTGCCATGAGATGCTTACGGATCTCCTTGGGACTATTCAATCTGATCTGGTCACACAGTGAAGAGCACCTGAAGATCTCAAGGTTTTCTCAGGGAGCAGCTCCTGATGTATATTCCTTATGCCACCTTTGGAAGAGGCCTCCCTCCAGTTCTCTGGTCCTGCTCTCTTGTTATGGCAGTGCCAGCAAGGAGACCAGCTCTGACAGACCTGTTCATATTGCTGGCTACTGACTGCAGCCCTGGATTGCTGCTGTAGAGACAACAGGACGGTTGTGAGACACACAAGTCCATCAGGACTGCACAAATGAGAGGACTTGAGAGCACTGTGGTGGTGTAAAGAGATCAGAAATGAAAAGAGCACGTTGAGCTGATGTCTGTGGCTGTATCTACCCAAATCCAGACAAAGTAGGAAAAAAGAAAAGCTAAGTAAAAGTCTATTTTGAAACCTTTTTAGGAATCTTTTAACATATTCGGGGAATCAGGATACATGTTTACATGAGCTCTTGGAGTGAAAAAATGGAAATTAGTTTGGAAAGAGGTGTAATACAATTTTATTTTTAAGTTCAATAATATATATATATATTTTTCTGCATGTTGCTATATCTCACATAATCAAACAATCAAAGATGCATAAAACATAAAGAACCATCATTGGGAATCCTATGATGAAGCTGTACATTTTATAGAAGCTGGAATAGTGCGTATTGCAAGATCTTCCTGAGAGCGTGCTTGATCTCCCTGTTCCTCATGCTGTAGATAATAGGGTTCAGTGTTGGAGGAACCACTGAGTACAGAAGTGCCATTGTCAGATCCAGGAGTGGGGAGGAAATGGTCGGGGGCTTCAGGTTGGCAAAAATGCCAGTGCTGACAAATAGGGAGACCACAGCCAGGTGAGGGAGGCATGTGGAGAAGGCTTTGTGCCGTCCCTGCTCAGAGGGCATCCTCAGAACAGCCATGAAGATCTGCACATAGGACACAACTATGAAAACAAAGCACCCAAAAACTAAACCGATACTAAAATTCAGGAATACGACTTCCCTGAGATTTGATTCTGAGCAGGAGAGCTTGAGGATCTGGGGGATTTCACAGAAAAACTGGTTCACAACATTGCCTTTGCAGAGAGGCAGTGAAAACGTACTGGCAGTGTGCAGCAGGGAATTGAGAACCCCAGTGCCCCAGGCAGCTGCTGCCATGGTGGCACAAGCTCTGCTGTCCATCAAGGTCCCATAGTGCAGGGGCTTGCAGATGGCAACGTAGCGGTCATAGGACATGATGGTGAGAAGGGAATACTCTGCTGAGATGAAGAAGACAAAGAAAAAGATCTGTGCAGCACATCCTGCATAGGAGATGGCCCTGGTGTCCCAGAGGGCACTGGCCATGGCTTTGGGGAGAGTGGTGGAGATGCAGCCCAGGTCGAGGAGGGCCAGGTTGAGGAGGAAGAAGTACATGGGGGTGTGCAGGCGGCGGTCGCAGGCTACGGCTGTGCTGATGAGGTTGTTGCCCAGGAGGGCAGCCAGGTAGATGCCCAGGAAGAGCCAGAAGTGCAGGAGCTGCAGCTGCCGCGTGTCTGACAACGGCAGCAGGAGGAACTCGCTGATGGAGCTGCTGTTGGACATCTGCTGTTGTTGGGCTTGGAGTCCTGTTCAGAGTGCAGAAGATAATGACAAGTCCAGACCATTTTCAGACACACTCCTCCTGCTATACTATGAAATGTTTTTATTCTCTTACAACAGTGTACATTTAGCACCATTACTTGCATTCAATTTCATGTATTTCAGCATTCCTTAAGCAGAAGCAGCATATGGTGCTCTGACCTCCCTCTTATTTTCTTATCCCTTCTCCATGGATATTTTCATCTGTTTCAAGTCTCATATCTTTACCCCAAGTGCTCTTAGAGCCCCCTACCCGAGCTTCTGTGGCATTCATTTTCAGTTAGAAAATGCTGCCTGTTAGTAGGATAAGTGAATTATTCATGCCTACAGGAAATGAAGATAATTCCGTCCTTTGAGAAAGGGGAGACTGAAAGCACATCATGTGTGAGTGTTCACAAAACAAGGAATTGATTGACGAAAAATTCTCAGAACTCTTATTGTCCCTTTTAGATTTCTGACTCCAAACCTTTTTGCCTCAGAACAGGAAATGAAAACCCCCTGCCTTGGCTCTCCTCTGGCAAAGTGCCCTCAGAAACATCCTGTTGTGCAGTGGAGTTGTGATCCCCTGCCCCAGGCAGCAGCTGTGGCATCACAAGCCCTGCTGGGGGTCTCCTTCCCCCCACCCATCTCCCCGCAGCGCCCTGGGCAGCTCCCCGGGCAGGCTGAGTGCTGAGACTGGCATGCGGCAGAGTCCCATACCCGGCACACAGCCCCTGGGGCACAACAGGGACCCTGCTCTGCAGGACAGCCCTGGGCACCCGCCTGCAGCCCCGGCTGCACAGCCTGCAGCCGTGCTGGGACACGCAGCCCTCAGGGCTGTGCTCTGACTCTGCAGCACGGTAGCCCTCAGCTGGAGCAGAAGGCTTTTAACACAGTAAAGAAACATGCAGTGCCTGCAGCCAGATCTGCTACGGGATGTCCCCGATTTGGTGATCCCTCCAGGAAAATCAGCTGCATTGCCTACTGCAAGACACTTACCATTCTGTTGATCTGTTATCAGTGCTCCTGCAGTCCGTTCACAGCAGGTTCACACTGTAAAAACACTGTAAGCTCTCTCTCCCTTCCCTTCTATCCTCATGTGAATTGCTGCTCAAGCCCCAGCCCTGCTGTGCTGTGCACAAGAGCTGCTCCTGGGCACAGCATTCTCTCTACAACACTTCCCACTTTTATGAGCTCGCTGTGTCCCAGAAGCCCAGCCCAGATCAGTAACAGATGATGTCATTTTTTATCCTTCCACTCATCTCCCCTGAGGTTTCCCGGGGTCCTCACGAGCAACAGCTCCTGAATGACAACAGCATCATGACAGTACATTAAAATCTGTTGAATTAAACACCAGATGACCAGTGGTCAGTGACTAATTCCAGACATGTTTAGTCTTTGGATGCTTTGTTTTCATAGTGGTGTCCTATGTGCAGATCTTCATTACTGTGCTGAGGATGCCCTCTGAGCAGGGTCGGCACAAAGCCTTCTCCACGTGCCTCCCTCACCTGGCTGTAGTCTCCTTATTTGTCAGCACTGGCATTTTTTCCTACCTGAAGCCCCCCTCCATCTCCTCCCCATCCATGGACCTGGTGGTGGCACTTTTGTACTCAGTAGTGCCTTCAACACTGAACCCTATAATCTACAGCATGAGGAACAGAGAGATCAAGCAGGCTCTCTGGAAGTTGTTGCAATACGCACTATTCCAGCTTCAATAATGTGCACATCTTCCTCATATAGTTCCTAGTGATGGTTCTTTATGTTTTATTGATACATCATTGTTTGATTGTGAATGGTACAGCAATCTGTAGGAAAAAAAATTTGCAAATTATTTCACTTCTTTCCTACCCACTTTCTTTTTTCTCACTCCAAGAGCTCGTGTAAACAGATCTCCTGAATAGGTTAAAAGATACCTAAAAAGCTTTCAAAATTGACTATTCCTTAGCCCTTCTCTCTTGCTACCTTGTTTGGGTCTTAGGGAGGTACAGCCGCAGACAGCAGAACATAGTGCTCTTTTAAATCCTGCTCTATTTACACTACCACAATGCTCTGAAGTCCTCTCATTTGTGCAGGCCTGAAGGTCCTATGTATCTCAAAACAGTCCAGTTGTCTGTACAGCAGCACTCCGGCACAGCAGTCAGTAGCCAGCAATATGAACGGCTGTGTCAGAGCTGGTCTCCTTCCTGGTAGTGCCATAACAACAGGGCCCCTTCAGAGAAGGACCAGAGAACTGGAAGCCTCTTCCAATGCTGATGTAAGGAATATATTTCAGGAGCTGCTCCCTGAGAATGCTTCGAGATGTTTTGGTGCTCTTTACTGCGTGACTAGGTCAGATTGAAGGGTCCCAAGGAGATCTGTAAGGGACTCAGGGCAGTGCTGTGGTTTAAAGTTTATGGGTTGAGATAAAGAGAAAAAGAAAATGATAATAATTATGACAAATGTATTTATATATACATAATATATTTAGAATATTTTCTCATATATACAACATATGAATTAGCAAACATATATGCACAGATAATAATACGTATGCAAAGCTGTTTGCAAGTCCAGGACTTGTTGCAGGGGTTTTAACAGCCACAGGGTTCACTGTAGGAGCTGAAGCGGCTGTCGGGGTATTGCAGGAACTGGAACAAGTGCAGAGCTCATTGCCAAAGCTGCAATCACCACAGGACCTGTGACTGAATTGGAGCAGCCATTGGGCTCTTTGGAGGGGTTGGAGTGACCACAGGGCTGAACCTCCTGGCACAGTTCACCTCCCTTTGGAGGAATTTGTTTCATTTCCTTATCACAGTACCTGGAACAGCTACAGGACCTGTAGCAGGAGTGACTGCAGAGCTCATTATGAGGGGTGGAGTGACAGCGGGAGCTGTCCAGAGCATGGAGCAACTGCAGAACATGTAGCAAAAACATGCATCTACTGCCTATGAATATGTAGATGAGTTCCTGTAGATTTGTTGAATATGTATGAGCTTGGTTTTGAAATATATAATGATTCTGCATGCTTGTGTGCAAGACAGGAGGAGTGATTCCCCTTTGTACCCTGCTCTGAATAAACACATCCCTGCTTTATAACCTAACTCTGGGTTTCAGAGTTTGATTCCACAAGTCAGTTTGGTGACCCAGATGGGACCTGCTCTGTTCGGCTGCTGGACCAGCTGAGAGGGGGAACACTTTCGGCTCACCCCAAGATTTCTCTGCCCAACTGGAACGAAAGCCGTGTGCAAACTGCAGTGGGACACTGGTGGAGAAATCCTACCAAGCTAAGTGAGAGGGAACCTTCTCTGATTTCAAAGTTTCCCCTAGCAGATCCACTGGTGAAACTGTAGCTAGGGAAGCAGGATAAGGTGGTTTATTTCCTGGTGGATATGGGTGCTTCTTACTATGCATAAATGGCTTTTTAACATCAGCAGAAACTATTGCCCCAAAGTGAAAAGTCTTGCTTTCTTAAGACTTTACAATTTATTCTAGGTAAACAGGTAGGAATACACAAAGGTTTGTAGATGCCACATTCACCAAAGCCTTTGCTAGGGCAAGAATTACTAGAAAAAATGGAAGTTGAAATAAAGTCTAAAGGAAAACTGGAGTCTGAAGTAAAAGAAGAACAGTTAATAGAACTGCTTAGTTTTGCACTGATCACTACCCCTGCAGGGACTGGGATTTCAGATGAAGTAAGTGATCATGTTCACCCTGGGGTGTTTGTTGTGCAAACTCAAGGAAGGGCTAAGGCTGCAGCACCAATGGCATTCAGAATAAAGCAGGGAGCTCAGCCAGTTTGGATTAAACAGTTCTTCCTCATATTCAAAGACAGGAAAGAAATCCAGCCAATAATTGATCATTTTCAGAAACTCTGGATGTTGGTGGAGTGAGTCAAAAATACAACTCACCCATCCTCATGATTAGAAAAATGTACAGGAACTACCAGATACTACAAGATTCAAGGGTTATCAACAGAATTGTGGAGGATTTATATCCATTGGTAGCATATCCCTATACACCGCTTACTAAATCATCAGGGGGATTGGCATGGTCCCTCTTGTACCATCCCATGGCACCCAGAATGTGTTGCTGCAAGGGTTGGACTGAGGCACCGGCTCTGTCAGCCTCATCTCAAGTTTGTTGTATGACAGCAGCGTCTCCCGGTGGTGGGTGATGAGGTCGTAGAGGCTGTCAAATTCTCAGCTGTCAGTCAGAAAGAAACTGGATGCTGGTGTCCTGCCGCCTGTGGATGTGACAATGCTGCACTTTCCTATTACGCCAGATGGACAGAATGCATTCCCCAATGAGTTTTTAGTTCTTCCTGACAAGAAAGGAGACATCAGGTGCCCCCATCTCAGTGCAGTACTCTGTCAGCAGCCACTCAGCAATGTGCCGCCCACCGCACCCTGCTCCCAGCCTGCCATGGAACCATTCCCATGGGAGATGCAGCTCTATGTTCAAGCTCACCTCCTTTTGCACAGCTCATCTCCCCCAGACATCTCCCCCTGTTGTCCTGACCAGTACAATATAGAGTGGGTTCCATGCACAAGTGATGGGGTCTTAAACCATTTGGCAATCCACCTTCTGCTCATCTGCCACCATTTGTCTCCTGTATCAGGAGAAAGCCGCTTAGGGAAACAGAGCCTGTAAATCGCTATCTTTACTGCTCTCTCCAATGCCTGAGGTGGATGCCAAAACCCCTCCTGCATTCCCCATGGCCACGGGTAACCATACAGTTTGCCTCTCAAGACAGGGTGTAAGAGCTACCAGGCATACAGGGAATTTCTCCCTATGCAGTGAGACCTTGAATGTCATGGAAGATTCAGCAGGAAACTATTTGAGATTGGGAATCTGTAAAGCAGATCTCTGGTGCTGTTGTGGCCTGTGGGAAGATCTTACAGTCCACTCTCCCATCTTACTGGGGAGGTACCTGTGTGCTTGCTCAACGAGCTCTACCATTCACCCTGGCATTCACGAAGGGGATGTCACACACCCCCAGAAGGAACAAAAGGAGCTTAGGGTTCTCATTTGATAATGCTGTATATAGATATAGATTTGATGGGAATGCTCAGAGGTTTCTGTGATAAATTTAAGGCAAGAAATCCAATTGCTGCAGGGTTTGAATCACTGTTCTGGTGGGTGACAATTAACAACAATGTGGACTGGATTAACTACATCTCTTAAAACAACAAAAGAGAGAATCTGGTCTACAGGCAATATGGGAACATACTAAACTACTTCATCAAGTATCGATAGATGATACTTTATTTGGATTTACCAAATTGTGTGAAAAACTCACTGCTTGGCTACCACAGTTTGCATGGCTGAAGCAGCTCTTTGTTGCTTTGTATTACTGCAGTCATCTTGCTTGTTTTAATGTACGTTGAAATGAGGTGTGCATTACGGCAGTGTAAAACCAGTGGGAATAGCTGTGAAGAATAGAAAAAGCACAAGCTAAGACAGAAAGTGGAGAGCGGAAGTTATTTGAAATCTTCCCTTTCCCAGAATGTAGTAATCTAGCAAAAGTATTTGCAAAGTCTAAGAAAAGGGGGATTGAGTTTGAACAAGGGGACAATCTAAGGCTCAACTATTGCAGAGGGGCTTGGGTAAGCAGGATGTCAGATCAGATAAGAAAAGAATATTTTGAAACTCCATTGTCAGCGTTATGGGGAACACTGGGCAAGGGACCAGCTGGAAACTGTTGCAGGCTGAAGTCACCACACAATTTGATGAACAGCTGTGCGCTTCCTGCTGGATTGTGGGCTTCTGAGAACATCCGACCCCAACAGCTCCAGAAATGTCTCACAAGAAGGAGGACAGACAGAGTAACTGCACGTCCTTTATTCTTTTAAGGTTCACAGAGAGCCTGGTTCATTATGTACAGTGTATTTGGGCTACAATACAAAGGTAAAGGCTGAATAAGAATTGGTTTTAATAATGAGGTTTTAGTGAAAAACATTACAGTATTTAAAAACATCATAATAAGCAGAATAAATTACACATACTAAGTGGCATGAAACAAACAAACAATGAGAGAGAGAGCGATTCTGTAAAAAGCTGCATTACAAGTCATAAATTCCAAAAGACAGGTAATTCACTGCATATGAAAAACATCTGGTAATCACTTTCCTCACAGCATCCTTGACCTCCCTGTTCCTCATGCTGTAGATGAGGGGGTTTACTGCTGGTGGCACAGCTGAGTACAGAACTGCCACCATCAGGTCCATGGATGGAGAGGAGACAGAGGGTGGCTTCAGGTAGGCATAAAACCCAGTGATGGTAAGTAGGGAGACCACAGCCAGGTGAGGGAGGCACGTGGAGAAGGCTTTGTGCCTTCCCTGCTCAGAGGGCATCCGCAGCACGACCATGAAGATTTGCACATAGGACACAAATATGAAAACAAAGCACCCAAAGACTAAACTGGCACCAAAAAAGAGAAACACAACTTCCCTGAGATTTGATTCTGAGCAGGAGAGCTTGAGGATCTGGGGGATTTCACAGAAAAACTGGTTGACAAAATTCCCTTGGCAGAGAGGCAGTGAAAACGTACTGGCAGTGTGCAGCAGGGAATTGAGAACCCCAGTGCCCCAGGCAGCTGCCGCCATGGTGGCACAAGCTCTGCTGTCCATCAAGGTCCCATAGTGCAGGGGCTTGCAGATGGCAACGTAGCGGTCATAGGACATGACGGTGAGAAGGGAATACTCTGCTGAGAGGAAGAAGGAGAAGAAAAATAGCTGTGCAGCACATCCTGTGTAGGAGATGGCCCTGGTGTCCCAGAGGGCGTTGGCCACGGCTTTGGGGAGAGTGGTGGAGATGCAGCCCAGGTCGAGGAGGGCCAGGTTGAGGAGGAAGAAGTACATGGGGGTGTGCAGGCGGCGGTCGCAGGCTACGGCTGTGCTGATGAGGCCGTTGCCCAGGAGGGCAGCCAGGTAGATGCCCAGGAAGAGCCAGAAGTGCAGGAGCTGCAGCTGCCGCGTGTCTGCCAACGGCAGCAGGAGGAACTCGCTGATGGAGCTGCTGTTGGACATCTGTTGTTGTTGGGCTTGGAGTCCTGCTCAGAGTGCAGAAGGTAATGACAAGTCCAGACAATTCTCAGACACACTCCTCCTGCTGTACTGTGAAATGTTTTCATTTACCTTTGGGTAATTTTCATTTAACTCCATAACTTGAATTTATATTCATGAGCTTCACCATCCCTAAAGAAATAGAAGATTAAGGAGCTCTTACTTTTTCTCATTTCATAATCATATCCCAGACTCCTGAATATTTTCCTCTTGGTAACTCTTTACATGTCTCATATCTTCACTCCAACTGTTCTTAGTGCCCCCAACCCCAGCCTCTTTGCACTTCAATATGTTTTAGTCAAATATGCCTGTTTGCAGGATAAGTGCACTATTCAAGTCTGCAGAAAACAAGAAAAACATGAACTGATTCTTTCCTTTTAGAAACGAGAGGCTGAAAGCACAACCTGTGTGGCTGTTCACAAAACAAGCAATTGATTAAAGAAATATTTGGGAGTAACATAGCTGTGTTTTAAATTTTACAGCCTCTATTAGATTTCCATTTCCAGTCCTTTCTGCCTTAGCTCAGATCAAGATATGGAAAATCCCTTCCTTGGCTCTCCTCTTGCAAAGGGCCTTCACAAACATTCAGTTGTGCAGTGGAGCTGTGATCCCCTGCCCCAGGCAGCAGCTGTGGCAGCACAAGCCCTGCCGGGGGGCTCCTTCCCCCCACACGTCTCCCCGCAGCGCCCTGGGCAGCTCTGCAGGTAGGCTGAGTGCAGACACTCAGGGCTGTGCTCTGACACTGCAGCATGGAAGCCCTCGGGTGGTGCAGAAGGCTTTTTCCACAGTAAAGAAACATGCAGTGCCTGCAGCCATATCTTCTACGGGATGTCCCTGGTTTGGTTAACCCTCTATGAAAAGCAGCTGCATGGTCAGCAGTGAGACTTACCTTTTCATGGTCTGTGAGCAATGTTCCTGCTGTGTGCTCACAGCCTGCTCACACCGTACACATCCTGTAAGCTCTCTCCCCTTTCTCTCCTCTCCTTCTGTCACCTGCAGGCTGTGCTGTGCATCAGAGCTGCTCCTGGGCACAACTGTCTGTCTGCAGCACTGCCCACTTGTATGAGCTCCCTGTGTCCCAGGAGCCCGGCCCAGCTCAGCAGCAGAGGATGTCATACTTTATCCTTCCCACTTGTCTCCCCTGAGATGTCCCTGTGTCCTCTTGGCCAACAGATCCTGAAAAACAACAGCATCATGATTGTACTTTGAAATCTGATGAATTAAACACCAGATGTACAGTGGTCAGTGACTGATTCCAGACCTGATACCTGAGATCCTGTGATGAAACAAAATGGGCATACAGGCAAGGACAGAGAGAGGTGGACTTCCCCTGTGCAGGGCAGTGATTTAACTGAGGCAGTGCAGGAGTCTCATCCCTAATGGGAAACCCTGGGGCTGAAATGGGATTCAACTCCCCATGGACACACAGTATCATTAGGATTCCTCTGGTTCAGTTCAGAAGTGCACAAGGAGTTGCCTGCATGTGAGCTCCTGCTCTGAGTCCTCGGTCCTTCAGCAGGGAGGCAGTTGCTCACACACAGACACTGGGTGATGCCCAAGGTGCCTGGGCTGCTCCTGGATGTGTTCCAGTGCTTATAAACTGTGTGGGAAATCCCTGAGACAGACACCTCCTTCCTGGGCATCAGCTGCGGGGCAGAGAAGGAACAGAGGTATTATCGACCATCCTGAATGACAACAGACCCCAGCGTTTAGGGCACTTCATGGTGCCTTTGTCTCCACCTCCACTGAGAATGCAGAGTTACACAGCTGACTAAATGGATGAGCTCACAAAAGAAGAGCCAGATCTTTCTCTGTTCTTTATCTGCGGCATATTCTGGAGCTCAAGGCAATACAAAGAAAACATACATCTTTATTCTTCAACAGATATAACCTCAGTTTTCGGTGCGCTCTCAAGTGAATGGCTTCAGAAGCAGCCTAGTGTCTCTGGGCTCTCCCACACACTCACATGCAGCTGCAAATGCAGCACAGGGCCTTTAGGAAAGCCATGCCCATGGTGTGTCTGTGCTGCTGTGTCAACTCCAAGACCCACAATGGATCTAATGTCTGTGTGCCACCTTCTTCACAGTAATACCATAGATGAGCTATCCAGTCAGGCTATGTCCAGTGATGCTTTCCAATGAGGATGTTTACTTCTATATTTTTGCACTAATGAGAACAACAAGACTTGAGGAGATAGAAATCTTTGTAGAGCTGCAGGCCTGAGCTCTTGTTTGGACCACAGTGGCACAGTTGAATGGCTTCCACAACTTCATTGTAGCGTAAGGGGGATACTGAGTCTTTAGGATGGATGGGCGAGGGGACAAGGAAGGGCGACTGCCCTCTGTGAGAGTGCACTGAGCTCTGCCTGGGGATAGAAGAGTAGCCAGGTCAGAGCTAATGGAAATGGCAAACAGAGGAGACCATCAGTGTCTGTTCCTGGTTTCTTGATCATGGAGAGCAAGTGGAAGGTGCCTTCTGCAGACAGATGGGAGACTCATGTTGTCTGGCCATTGTCCCCTTTTGGAGCCTTTGTCACTCCATTATCTGCGGCAGGGACAGCACAGCAGGGCATGTGCCATCCAGCAGATCCATGGAGAGCACAGATGGCAGCTTCTTGACCAAGCCATGGAGGAACCAAAGAGGAGAGGTGCTCTGCTGGATCTCATACTCTCCATCAATGAAGGTCTGGTGGGAATTATGAAGGTGAGAGGGGCATCAGGCCACGTACAAAAGACAAATGGATCTAATTTTATTTATTTGTTTGTTTGTTTGTTTGTTTTGAGGATATAAGCTTAAAAGAAGAACATATATGTCAATAAAACTGAAACAAAGAATTGAAGACAAAGATAGAAATCAGTGAAAATGTGTTAACCCTTCTCATCATGAGAAATTCTCATGAGTCTTGTTCCATTTAAATGCCTTCAGGTACAGAGACACAGACAGTGGTGCCATTGCTGTTGCCCTGCGACTAAAGCCTGGTGTCTGCCGCTGCTCTTCCCTGCTGCCTATTTGATGTCCCTCATTTTTCAGATGTCTCCAGCTGTCCTAATTAAATGGCCGTGGTTAAGGGCATGTTTTCAGCAGACCATTTGGACACACGCCTCCCACTGCCTGCCATATTTCCCCATCTTTGTTCAGTCAGATACCTCCCAATTATCTGTCTGATTTCTGACTTTCAAGGAGATTACTTGAATTTGCTCCATCCCTCCAAAGTCTGATTGACTGAGTTGTCAGATCCTTCACCATAATTCTATCTATCCCTTCCTATCTTTTCTTTTTCTCTTTCTCTTTCTCTTTCTCTTTCTCTTTCTCTTTTTCTTTTTCTTTTTCTTTTTCTTTTTCTTTTTCTTTTTCTTTTTCTTTTTCTTTTTCTTTTTCTTTTTCTTTTTCTTTTTCTTTTTCTTTTTCTTTTTCTTTTTCTTTTTCTTTTTCTTTTTCTTTTTCTTTTTCTTTTTCTTTTCTTTTTCTTTTCCTTTTTCATTTCTTTTTCTCTTTCTTTTTCTTTTCCTTTTTCTTTTTCTTCTTTTTTCTTTTTCTTATTGTTTTTCTTTTTCTTTTTTTTTAAAGCACAATGTCTAAAAGATGTTCATTAATGTCAGTAAAAGTGAAAAAAAGAGTTGAAGACAAAGATATAAATCAATGAGAATGTGTTGAGCATTCTCAATGTGTGAAATACTCACAAGTCCTGTTCAGTTTTAAGTTGATACCTCTCAACTACCTGGCTTATCTATCCCAGGGAGATTACAGGAATTTACTCCATATCCCAGAGTCTGATGGCCTCTGTTGTCAGCTCCTTCACTGTGATTCAATCTATCCTATGCTACCTCAGCCTAAATCATCTCTTTTAAAAATATTCCATATGAAAGACAAACTTCAATAGATGCAGCTTGAACATGGCATGCCGTTGATCTCTGTGTTTTACTGTTCATTCAATTGCATCACCTTTCCTTCTGTTTGCTGGCCAGATAAAAAAGAAAAATCTTTCCTTTTCACGTGCAGCTGGTTCTCTGAGGAAAGCCAGTGGGAGTTGCTGCAAAGCAGTTTTAACACTGAGCGGATGAATGCAGAGGAGAAGAGTGATGTGAAGAAAAGTGATGCAAGTCCCATAGGTCCATTGTGAGCAGAAATTGGGTGGGGAGGTTGAGAAGGACCTTTGTCAACACAGTAACAGTACAGAACTCATTGGGACATCCTGGATTGGTATCAGTTGCACAGTGCTGCTTTAATGTCTTCTTTAAACCCAACTATAAATAAATAGAAAATAAATTTATAATGGATTCTACCTCTTTAAACTCTCTCCAGATATCCCTCCTTTTTGCTGAACAAGTTCTGATAACCTGAAGAAGATAACAAGATGGCATAAGGCACAGGAGATTCTTTAGGTTATAATGGGCCACAGGGCACATTTGATGCTGAGTCGATCAACCTCCAGTGCAGAGAGAAGTTTGCACAGAGTGCTCAACAAGACAAAGTCAGAAGTAACAGTGAAGTTTCTTGGAGCATTAATGGGCCCACTGAGGACCATTATCAAGTAAGCTTCCCAAGGGACTTGTTAGAGCAGATAACTGGAAGCCAAGACTACAGGCAGGAAGAGGCACTGGCATGGTGGCTCTGATGCTAAGAAACCTCACCTTTGTTTTATGAAGCAAACAGGACAAGCCCTGATCCCCAGACCCTTGGCAGGGAGGACCTCATGCTGACTAAGGATCCTTCCTGTGGCAGTGAGTTGGAAGTGTGTATGATGTTAAATGAAAGACGTGGGGACAGAAGATCCCAGGCTCTACATGTGGTGCAAGGACGCTGTGAGGTTCATGTCCCATATGAGACCTATGTTTCATTGCAGGATGTGGGATGTGAGAAGGGCCCAGTCTGAACAAGCAGTCAATCCCTGTGAAACTCTGAACTTTATATCTCTCAGTTCCAGTGCCCTCCTTTGCACATTCTCCCAGAGTTTGATGTCCTTTATGTTCTGCAGTGCCCAGAAGTGCACCTAGTGCTGCTAGTGAGGCAGTAGCAATGCAGAGCAGAGGGATGATCCTTTCCCTCACCCAGCTGGCAATAAGTTGCTTCATGCACTCCAGGGGACTGTTGGCTTTCCTGGCTGCCTTGGCACACTGCTGACTCACATTCAGTGTGATGCTGACCAGCACCCCAACCCTTTCCAGTCAGACTCCTCTCCAGTGTCCCATATCCAGTCAGTGTGTATGTCCAGCATTGCCCCTACCCAGGTGCACAATCAGGCACTTGTTCTTGTTGTACTTTATGCACTTGGTGCTTAGTACCAACTGGTACCCACTTCTCTGACTTGTCCACATCTCTCTGCAAGTCCTCTCCACCCTCAGTGGAGGCAACAGCACCTCCTCATCTGGTCTTATCAGCAAACTTGCTCAGAACGTCTTCTAGTCCTTCATGCAAGTCATCTGCATAAACATGAAAGGAAAGTGGCCCCAAAATGGAACCCTGGGGACCCCGACAGTGACCATCTACCAGCCTGATGGAACCCACTCACTATAATCCTTTGGGACTGACCTACTGGCCAACTGCTCACCCACCACATTGTGTTACTGTCTAGCCATATGCAGAACATTCTGTCCAGAAGGTTGTTGTGAGAAACAGTGTCAAAATCTCCACTGAAATCCTCGAGGATTACATCAACTGGCTTCCCTTGGTCAACTAAACGGATAACTGTGTCACAGAATGAGCTTAAATTAAACAGGACCTTCGCCTCACAAACTTGTGTTGGCTGCAACCAATGACAGAATTGTCCTTCAGCTGTTTTTCCATAACTCCCACCATCATTTTCTTCATAATTTTACCAGGCTCTGGACTGATAGGTCCATAATTGCCCATGTCATCTTTCTTGCTCTTCCTTACAATGAGACAACGTTTGCCAGCTTCCTGTCAGCTGGCATGACCCTAGACTTCTTTAGATGCAATTGAAATGAGAGTCCAGAGCATACTAAGGTGTCATCATTGAAAGAAAGCAGATGTGCCATAGCTTTGCAATGTCTTGAACTCCAGAGTATGCCACAAATGCAGCAGAGGGGAAGATTTGCCTCTTCTGTAGTGAACTCATTCATTTGGTAAGCAGAATAACACTACCTGATACATGGGGACTGTGTCTCCACTATTCTCTGCTCAGCTCACAGGGCAGCGGTGCAGGGTGTTGCTCTCATGTCAGTGCAGGTAAACTCGCTTTAACCCTTTTTCCTCCATAAATGCTCCCTCTATTTCTATGCTCAGATACACTTCCACATTCCCTCAGGTACACTTCCATATATCATTAACAATTACACTTTCTTATACCATCAAAACAGTTTGTCAAACAGTACAGTTCTTCAGTTCACATAAACTCCCTTAATACAGCCTGTATTCTTCATTTATAAACACTGCCACAGAACCAGCACTGATTGAACCACCTCCCTCACACACTTCCTCACAAGCAGTACATAGTATTACATAAATGGGTTGACACTCATTGGTCGGGTGGAATGTACACCTCTCCTCAGGACAATCTTACTAATCTACAGAGTACAAACTCCCGTCTTCTTACATACAAGCAGAAAGTACTTATGAGTGGACAGACAACACAGTCTTTCACTTTGTCCGTGTCTGGCCATTTCCCTCACAGGAGGAAGGAAACATGGATCGGGACTCGGCACTCACCCTGCAGCTGTTCTGTGTCTCACTCACACCACACTCACTCTGACATTTAGATCAAAAACCATGGTTTATTCATACTACACAATGCTTACAACGTTTTCTAGCTGAAATCTTAATAACACTCATACTCCATTAGCTACCATTTGACAGGCTATCCACTATATCCCATACCCGTAGGAGAGACCAACCTAGGTCCCTCCTATTGTCAACCACCTGGGAGAGAGTATTTGTTCTTGTTTCCATTCATATGACATACAGTTCCCTTTCATAGGAACTCACCCAAGGAGTCTTCCTACCCCAGCTGGCAACCAAAGCCATGAGCTCACCTTCCTGGGAGCAGCACGTATGACTGTAAACTGTGTAGGATGTCTCCTCAAGACATATGGGCTCCACTTACCATACACATACCTGGTCCACCTATGGGTGGTCCTTGTCTGTCCCTGCAGTGATCAGGTGAGGAAGGGAGTCCTTCAGAGAAATCTCAGGGTGCGCCAAAAGTGTCTCCCTCTCAGCTGGTCCTGCAGCGAACAGAGATGGTCCCACCTGGGCCGCCAAATTGACTACAGGAATTGAACTCTATAACCTCTATAACTGATACAGTCTCCCATGACATACTTATACCAAAGTTGAGGAAGTATGGGATAGGTGAGTGGACAGTGAAGTGGGTCGAGAATTGGCTGACTGGCAGAGTGCAGAGGGTTGTCGTTGGCGGTGCAGTGTCTGGCTGGAGGGCTGTAACTAGCGGCGTCCCCCAGGGGTCTGTGCTGGGTCTGGTCTTGTTCAACATCTTCATCAATGACCTTGATGAGGGGATAGTGACCACCCTCAGCAAGTTTGCTGAAGACACGAAGTTGGGAGGATTGGCTGACACATCTGAAGGCTGTGCTGCCATTCAGCGAGACCTGGACAGGCTGGAGAGCTGGGCAGTAAGAAACCGGATGAGGTTTAACAAAAGCAAGTGTAGAGTCTTGCACCTGGGTAGAAATAATTGCATGCACCAGTGCAGGCTGGGGGAAGAGCTGCTGGAGAGGAGCTCTGTTGAGAGGGACCTGGGCGTCCTGGTGGATGACACATTGGCCATGAGCCAGCAGTGTGCCCTTGTAGCCAAAAAAGCCAATGGCATCCTGGGGTGCATTAAAAAGAGCGTGTCCAGCAGGTCGAAGGAGGTGATCCTCCCCCTCTACTCTGCCCTGGTGAGGCCTCATCTGGAATATTGTGTCCAGTTCTGGGCTCCCCAGTACAAAAAAGACAGGGATCTCTTAGAAAGAGTCCAGTGGAGGACCACAAAGATGGTGAAGGGCCTGGAGCATCTCCCCTATGAGGAGAGACTTAGGGAACTGGGTCTGTTTAGCCTTGAGAAAAGAAGGCTGAGAGGGGACCTGATCCAGGTCTATAAATATTTGAGGTGTGAGGGGCAAAGTTGTGAGGCCAGACTCTTTTCAGCAGTGTGTGGACGAGGGACAAGGGGAAACAGACAGAAACTGGACCATAGGAAGTTCTGCACTAATGTGTGCAATAACTTCTTTATGGTGAGAGTGACAGAGCACTGGAACAGGCTGCCCAGGGTGGTTGTGGAATCTCCTTCTCTGGAGATATTCAAGACCTGCCTGGATGCCGAGCTGTGCGACGTGGTGTAGGGAACCTGCTTTGGCAGGGGGGTTGGACTCAATGGTCTCTGGAGGTCCCTTCCAACCCCTACAATTCTGTGATTCTGTGAATATCATGGGGTGGTTTGGATGGGGAAAGACTACCCCTTTGAATGACCTTTTGTCAGGGCATGTCCTGAGATTCCTAGGATCCTCAAAATGCAGCACTGCTTCTGTCACTGAAAAATGGGGCCCTGTGTGGGACGGAGGGAGGGTCCATGAGTCCCTGGCCCACCTGACTGAGTATTTCCATGGTCTTAGCAAAGACATACTTACAACTTGAGAATGACAGTTAGCTGCGTTCATGGTGGCATGGCCACTGCTGATGGCCTTGAACTGTCTGAACAGAACTGAAGAGGCTCAGGCTGATGCAAATCAGCTATTGAATGACAGTGTTGAAAACCTGGAAAGACAGGTGGCAGTTTTGATGGGGAAAAAACCTAATTCAATCATTCTCCTATGGAAGATCAGTAACATCTCTCTGGAAGACCATGGGGACCCTGTACAAGGGAATGTGTATAAAATGGACTCTGTAAATGAAGGCACTAAAAGGTCAGATTTTGAGGTTCCATTTGGACTACATCTATTTGAGATCTGACTGATTGTAACCCAAAAATGAAAAAAAAATGCAGGATAGGCTGGTGGGAGTGCCCTGACCAGTGTTCAACCCCCCAAACCCTGCTGCCCATAATACAGCAGCTGAACTGATGGATAAAGTACAATGGTTTAGACAGAAACCAAGAGAGCATGCCAGCATAGCTGCTCTGGTTATGGGACATGGAGGCAGAAAGCGCTGTGGTGAATGGACTGGAAATTTCAAAACTGACATCCATTACTACTCACCCTGCCCTCAGGCAAAGACTGTATGCTCTGTCCAACATAATGAGGATAGCCATTTGATCAGTGAATGATTTATGGCTGTGTGTAATATAACATGGCCAAATAAGAATGACATACCATTAAATATCAGCCTGTGGTCCTCTATGGAGGACTAACAAAATTATATTAGAGAATTAGGCATGAAAGAGGGAATCTATGAAGATGATTTTGAGAGCCCAGTCAATAAATTTTTCATCAGGAATGAGGGATCTCATCCTACAGCCATCACCTTTACATCAGGATGGGTCTATGTTATCCATACTGAACCCCCCGGTGGCCCTCAGATGCTGTAATACAACAGGCTGCCCAATTGACGGGGAGACAAGAGTGCCTATGGCCAGATGCAGTCTCTGAATGGTGGTGAAAAGGTCAGAGAACCATCTGCTGCCATGACTTAGGCGTCCAGCCCCTAAGGTAATCCAGTCTGGACCCATTAGGGTCTTGAGACAACAAATGTTTAAAGACCAGATTAATGCAGGAGTTCAGTTTAAAAAGATCGATGGACAGCATAATCAGGAAAAAATATCTGTTAAACAGGCCCAAGCACTGAGTACTTATAGTCCAACCTTTTCAGCCAAACTAGATGTGAATGTAACTCAAGAAGGGTCTGGATGGGGGCTCTGGCAGAGCCAGAGTTCTTTGTGAACCCCTATGAGGTTTTGGTCACAGGTTTGGCATGGAGCAGAATAAAGATACATCACAGTTGAAAAGCATTTATTGGCTACCTATTCTACACTACAGGTGGTAGAACCAGTAACTCAGATTTCAGAGGTTATCGTTAAACAACAAGGCCAGTCCAGGGGTGGGTAAAAGATCTAACACACATCTCTATGATGGGGGTGGCCCAATCACAAGCAGTGGTGCGCTCAGTAGTTCTGCTTGCCTGCTCCTCAAGGAGTTAGGAGAAATCTGTGCCTGTTGCGTGTTTCGAGTGCATGCGCAATGCCATGTGGAGGGCTTATCACAATAAAGATTGGCGGATTTGCTGCGTAGACCAGTCAGAACTCAGATCTGCGTTGTGCTTCCTGCGACACCAAACGCCCAACAGTGGCAGTTCCGTGTATTGGCCAGCAGGTGGCAGCAGAGACCACGGAAAGGACGTCTGCGGGACAGACCCTGGGGATCCGTTCTCTTTTGATTATAGGGGAAGAACACAAAGATGGAAGAGGAGGGAAGGGGGAAAAAAATAAAAAAAAAAGAAAAAACCAAACCACAGCAAACAAATAAAAACTTCTCCAAACGTAGCAAACGTGAATGTCTGTCAATAAATAAATGAGTAATTGAATTGATTTTCCTTCCCCCCCCCAAAAAAAACTTCTGAGATGAAAAAAAAACACCTGGTATCAATTGGACAGATACACACAGTGAAGCCAGGGATGGTCTGAAACACAAAGCAGCTGAGCAGCTTTTAGAAGAAAACAGAGTAGTAACAACTTCTGTAAATACATTCACCACTCTGAGATCCTGTCTGGGTCACCCAAGGCTTGTAAATAACCACTGGGTCGGTTCTGATGTCGAGTGATTTGTTGTCAGTTCTCTCATGGTTCTCCGGTCAGTTCTCCGGTGCCAGGATCTGCCACAGGGCATTCTGACCACGGGCATCATGTTTCTACGCTGCCGCCTGCATTTAACAGGCAATGGGATTGCCCAGCATGTGCAAGGCAGCACCTCTTTCACACCACCAGAATGTTTAAGGCTGTTGGGATTTTTGTTAGCGTTCCAGTAACACTGAGGCTAGAGATACCCTTAGGATTGACATTACTATTAGCATTACTTTGATGGTGCCCTATCTGGGTCATTTCCAGGGGATGTCAGGAGTAAGGCATAGTGTCAGGAGAAATAGAACAGACTCTGTTACTTTATAAACGTGATAATAGAGAGAGTTCACTGGAAAAAATACAACTCTTAAATAATACAAAGCATGCTTCTGAATGGATGCAGGCATCATCTGGGCTCTGATTAATATTACTTTAAAGGTAAAGATTATTGTTACCTTAATGATTGTTTTTTGGATTATGATCAGGGTTAAGGTTCCTTTTGCTACAAACTTGTAGCATCATTTTTGTTGTTACATTTGGAGTTAGAGACGATTTTAGAATCAGGGTAAGGTTAGGATTAGAGTTACATTGCGGGTTAATACTGTTGTCTTAACAGCTCCTGTGAGGGTTGGGGTCTGGGTCAGGTGTTTAAAAAATGAAATGAAAAAAGAATAAAAAAATGAAATGAAAAAAGAATAAAAAAATATATTGAAAGCTTCAGATTTCATTAATCTTTGTGGAAATCATATAATGTGCAAATCAGATCTACCTCTTCGTGCGGTGAATGCCTGTAAATTTGCTAGAGCCCAATATAATATGGCCTTGTGCTTTCCGCTAACTCACCTTCATTTCATTTTCATTACATTTGCTTGGTAGTCAGATTTTGGTGTGTGGATATTTTAAAACAATCTAACTGACATTGGCAAAAAATTAAAAATAAATTAAAAAATGCATGATAGCATCAATTGTATCAATTTTTATAGATAAGAAGAGCAGTTTCCCTTAGTTTTCTGTGCCTCTTTACTTTCTTACCCTCTCCCCTTGTGTGAGAAACTCTCAAAGTCAAAGATTTCTAGTTAGGCAAAGATGGCAGCAATAGCAGCAGTGCTTATTCATTATTGCACGCACATCCCCTATTGGCAAGGGAGAAATTGCACACCAGTCAGTGAAATCAATTCTGTTCTATGCCCTAAACCCAATGCAGGTGATGCTCTCATGGCTCTCATTGGTTGAGCATCTCAGGCTCACAGACTCCTCGAGACTGTTGCTAGGATTCATTTCCATAGAAGGTCAATTACCAACCTCTTGTTTTTAGGTCTGCCTTGTACTTTTCTGTGGAGAGAGGAGGGCAATGTTTCCAAAAGTCAGTACATTCATTCTGTCCTGTGCTGGGCTCTACCCACCCTGTGTATTTATCTTGTGCTTGTCTCAATTCTCCCCATGTCAGAATGCCCCCAGTCTGAACTTAACTCTGTTCAGCAACTTTCTTGGTGGAAAAACTACTTATACAGCTGTTTTACAAGAGGGTTATACATTCAGTTAGGGCCTACACTATGTACTGAAAATACTGGAAACTTCCACTGCAAAAACACAATCTACCTCTCCCATCTGTGCAGCCTTGCAGACCCAGAGCACGCCAGGTTATTTCTGCTTTCATAGCATTTGCATGCTGTAGGGTGAGCAAAAGGTTCTGCTGCTTGATTCTTCTGCAAGAGCTGCCTACCGGCAAATGGTTGCAGGGATGGAGGATGTGACAGAAAGCATTTGTCTCCACAAGAGCATAGTTACATTCAGTGCAGAGTGTGAGAGTCAGGTTGGTGTGGAAAAGCACTGACACGCTGGGGATGATGCAGTGCTCACATGTCTAACACTCACAGACATTACTGTCAGAAGGATGGTGCTGTGTTGTGCTTCTACCTTTGGCAGCCCCTGGAGAAATGCTGTGGCACACAGAACACCTTTGTATTGCACTGACTGCTGCCATGTAGCATGGATTTAACACACCAAATCCAGAGGAGCATGACTGCATCTAACTGCCCTGAGAAAAACTACTGTAGCTGAAGAGATGAGGAGGCAGCTGCTCATCTGCAGAACAAGCAGTACTGCCAGACATTGGGCCAGGTGAGCACCTCCTGCTGCAGCGTGATGATGACAGGGCTGGAGATGATCTGCAAAGCCAGCTTAGAAAGTGAGAGACGTGAGTCAACATGGCAGGAGGACAGAGGTGTTAGGGAGCAGCCAAGGCATCAAAGAGTATCAAAAGGCTTTGAAAGGTATCACAAAGCGACAGCCAGGAAGACTGGGATTATCATGAGCAGCAACCTGGATGCTAGAGATTATTTGCTCCCATACAAAATGGTAGAGATCTTGCTGCAGACATCCCAAAGCCAGGCAAAATGGGAACCCAGAGCTCTGCCTGCACGAACCCCACAGCCAGAGTGTTGCAAGCTGAGCTGCCTTGCTGTTTGTTGCATTCATTGCAATCCCTGTGAATGAAGACTCAGAATGCAGTCAAGGCGATGACTGAGCATGAGAGTGACCTTATTCAATAAAAGACAGGAGGGCTTGAGAGGTCAAGGGTGAAGATGGGACTCCTCTTGTCAAGATGAGAGTGGCTCAGAGCTTGTGCTGCTGCCTGGTGCCTGGGACTGGCAGCCTGACTCTAAGTCCCCATCTAAGATGCTCAGCTTCACCTCACTGATGCTGACCTGCTCCTGCATGGTGGTGCTGCTGTTGGGGCACTCGGGCTGTGCTTGGGATGGGCAGCACTGCAAAGGCACTGGGTCACAATCCAGGCAGGTGACTGCTGTGTCTGGCAGGCTCAGGTCAGCATCTTCAGCAGAGCCAGGAGATATGAGAGCATGAACGTGGATGAGCCCCTTGTGTCCATCACTGTTACCATGTGGAAGGCTGTCATCCGAATTGCAGCGATTCGTGCTTAATAAGAAATCTCCATTGATGGAAACACACTGCACATCACTTCTTGGTTTGGATATTTGGGGTTGACAAGGGCTCGAATCACCTAGGAGAGCATAGAAACACAAGGGTTAGTTTCAAACATTTGCAAGTTGAATCATGAAAGGTTGTTGATATTTGGTAATAGAGTGGCGTCAGGAAGAAGCAAATAGGCTTCAAGCAACAGAGCCACTGTCTTGAAAGTGATCCTTGTGCAGGTCCAGCTCGTGTGTTGTTTCACTGTAATCTGCTTCTTTGGGTCTACCTAGTGGGCAGCAGCACTCGAGCTGTTACTGATATCACTGAAAAGAACTGGAGACAATTGTTCTATTCCTAAGAGCTTCAAGGTGCCTAGAAGCACAAATAGAAACCAGCAGTATTTCATCACTTCACCAAAAGGAAGGTCAAACACCTGAGCTGTGAAGAGCAGTTACAGAACCTATGCATAAGATCACACCAGGCATAGTTTGTTCTAACAACAGTTATGGCACATAGTCCATTTCCTTCAATATTCCCAAAATGAAATGATGTGGAGCATTACAGGGAAAGAAACACTGCACACAGACACTATGACCCTGATTATACTCAAGCAGCAGACTTAAAACAAGTCAGAGTTTTAGATTCCAGGATATTTCAGGACCTATCATGTGTGAAATTCAGTTACACAACAGTGCCTAGGTGCCTGCGTTTCAAGCAACTTTCAGATCACAGCCATGTAAAATAAAAACAAATTCAGTGCAGAAATAGCAATCCTGTACCTTAATACTCATGAGATTATCCATTTTTTACTGCATTCTGACTAAGTTCTAAAACTTGCTCATCCCAGTTCACTTCAACAATTTCCACCAATTCAAGCAATGCAGTTCTGAGATCCTGTGTATGTTAGGCAGATAGAATTGAACAGTGCAGAAATAATCTCTGACAGCTTTAAGAGCTCCGTTCTGCTTACAAACTCTCAGTCCAAAATTATTCGCAGTTTTAAGGAAATGAACACCTGAAGCAGTTGGATCATCTGCCATTTGCCGCATTCTGCTTCTTGGCATCATGATTAGCACAAAGGGTTTTCTGCTGTCCTGCAGAGATAGACAAAGTCCTGCTTACAAATGGACCAAGTTTCAGTGTACAGCAGAGTTTGTACCAGACTAACATGCCACGTCATTCAATTCATGTGCTCAGGTTGTTATGCACTCAGAAAGGAAACAGAACTGACTGTTGGATTCTGAAGGCAATCTGTGGGGTCCTACATTACCTCCTGATTCTGGAAGAGGAAATTCTAATAGCAAATGCAGAACTTTGATCTTTGTAGACATGAGAAGAGCTGGCATTTAGGAACATTCATTTCAGGGAAATCAAATGATGTGTCTATATTTTTGCTACAGATAGTATAGGGAGCAGCCAGTTGAAGAACCAGATACAAAAAAATCCAGCCCATTGGCAGGAAAATACTTCTCCTTAAATTCTGTATGCTATCATGGTATAGAATCAGGCTACAGCGCCACATAGGCCAACCAAGCGTAGAACCAAATCCACTAAATACTGGTAGACAAAGCAGCAAAAACAGGGACAATATTCAGCAGACAGGCCTTTCTACCCACAGCTCAGCATGTTCTGCCATCCGAAAAGCAAGGCCTCTTGTCAAGCTCAGCTATTTCCCTTCTCAGTGTATTCTAGCACCACTGATACCCACTAGTATCCTCCTGTAGAGTGCCATCATATTGTCATCATCCAAAGGAAAAACCCACACAGCAGAGCATACAGCACTACACCCATGCTCCAAATATCCGCCTGAAAAACTAAAAGACAAGCTTACAAACCTGAAGCACCTCAAATGGCTTCCTGACAGACTGGATTGTCTGCCCTTGCCAAAGCCCACATATAGCCCATGAAAAACTGGCTCTTTCCCTCAGGAAAAAAAAACCTTATCGTCCCAGAGAAAGCATATAACCCTCATTCAATTGTTCTTCCACTCAGCTTAGAGCACTACTAAAACCAGCACCTTCACCTTAGCTCATCACACTGCTGTAGTTCCTTTTACAAGGATTTCACTGGCAAAAATGAAATCAAAGCCGTCACAAGGGATTTAGCACAGTTACATGTTACTGGATATGAGAGCTGTCAGCACAGTCACCTGTCAGGCTTTGCTGCTGTTCTATTTATGTATAGGCACAACAAGGTTCAGACACCTCACAGTGCAATTCTCACTTTGACTGTAAAGAAAAAGGAGGCTTGAAAAGCAGTGTGTGGAAAACAAAGAAACAAGAATTAGAACAACAGTGGGGCCATGGCACTTGTGGGAATTGCTCCGCCTTTAACAGCGATTCAAGAAGGATGAGGGCATCCCAAACCAGACCAGTTTGGACAGATTAACAACTGCAAGTAGTGGGTTCCAAAATTCCAGACATGAAATCAAAGCTGGAAAAACTCTTCACATTTTCATCTCTCAATTTTTAGTACATTGTGCATTACAGTGCAAACAACTCTTCACATACAACTTGGAATCTAAAGACAAGTCTGACAAAGCAGACTGCACAGAAATGATGGATAATTAACAGAGCAAATTGCTCTTTCAAAAACTTAGTAATAGAAAGAGATCTCTGAAGTTGCTCTTTTGTAGAGCCCCAAAGCAGTCGCTTGAGGCAGTTCAGGATTAGCCTGAGACAAACCAGCCAGCTGTGTGAACTGAGACCAATTGCAATTTTCCTGTCTGTGGCCACTGACAGCTTCTGAGAGCTACCAAGCGATGCAACCTAGCAGAATTCAGAAGGGAAACCAAGAGAGCCTACCTGAGCTCCACTGCCTTTAAATGCTCTGTGGAGACATTTGGGTGATTTTGCATGGCTGAAGCAACTCTTTATTGCTTTGTATTACTGCAATCATCTTGCTTGTTTTAATGTACGTTGAAATGAGGTGTGTATTACGGCAGTGTAAAACCAGTGGGAATAGCTATGAAGAATACAAAATGAACAAGCTAAGACAGAAAGTGGAGAGCGGAAGTTATTTGAAATCTTCCCTTTCCCAGAATGTAGTAATCAAGCAAAAGTATTTGTAAAGTCCAAGAAAAGAGGGATTGAGTTTGAACAAGGGGGCAATCTAAGGCTTAACTATTGCAGAGGGGCTTGGGTAAGCAGGATGTCAGGTCAGATAAGAAAAGAATATTTTGAAACTCCACTGTCAGCGTTATGGGGAACACTGGGCAAGGGACCAGCTGGAAACTGTTGCAGGCTGAAGTCAACGCACGGTTTGATGAACAGCCGTGTGCTTCCTGCTGGATTGTGGGCTTCTGAGAACATCTGACCCCGACTGCTCCAGAAATGTCTCAAGAAGGAGGACAGACAGAGTCACTGCACATCCTTAATTTTCTTAAGGTTCATGGAGAGCCTGGTTCATTATGTACAGTGCATCTGGGCTACACTAAAAAGTTACAAGCTGAAGAGGAATTGATTTGAATAATGACATTTTAGTAAAAAGCATTACAGTATTTAAAAAAAAAAAAGAATAAGATTTAATACATTACACTTACAAAAATCGATTGAAACAAAACAAAACAAAGAGTTTGCAACAGTATAAAGCTGCATTACATGTCATGAATTCCAATAGACGAGCAATTCACTGCCTTTAAAACACATCTGGTTATCACTTCCCTCACAGCATTCTTGACTTCATGGTTCCTCATGCTGTAGATGAGGGGGTTTACTGCTGGAGGCACGACTGAGTACAGAAGTGCCACCATCAGGTCCATGGATGGGGAGGAGATGGAGGGGGGCTTCAGGTAGGCAAAAAAGCCAGTGCTGAGAAACAGGGAGACCACGGCCAGGTGAGGGAGGCACGTGGAGAAGGCTTTGTGCCGTCCCTGATCAGAGGGCATCCTCAGCACAGCAAGGAAGATCTGCACATATGACGCAACTATGAAAACAAAGCACCCAGAGGATAAAATGACACGAAAAATGAGAAACACAACTTCCCTGAGATTTGATTCTGAGCAGGAGAGCTTGAGGATCTGGGGGATTTCACAGAAAAACTGGTTCACAACATTGCCTTTGCAGAGAGGCAGTGAAAACGTACTGGCAGTGTGCAGCAGGGAGTAGAGAACCCCAGTGCCCCAGGCAGCTGCTGCCATGGTGGCACAAGCTTTGCTGTCCATCAAGGTCCCGTAGTGCAGGGGCTTGCAGATGGCAACGTAGCGGTCATAGCACATGATGGTGAGAAGGGAATACTCTGCTGACATGAAGAAGGAAAAGAAAAAGAGCTGTGCAGCACATCCTGTGTAGGAGATGGCCCTGGTGTCCCAGAGGGCGTTGGCCACGGCTTTGGGGAGAGTGGTGGAGATGCAGCCCAGGTCGAGGAGGGCCAGGTTGAGGAGGAAGAAGTACATGGGGGTGTGCAGGCGGCGGTCGCAGGCTACGGCTGTGCTGATGAGGCCGTTGCCCAGGAGGGCAGCCAGGTAGATGCCCAGGAGGAGCCAGAAGTGCAGGAGCTGCAGCTGCCGCGTGTCTGCCAACGGCAGCAGGAGGAACTCGCTGATGGAGCTGCTGTTGGGCATCTGCTGCTTCTGGGCTTGAAGTCCTGCTCAGAGTGCAGAAGATAATGACAAGCCCAGACCATTCTCAGAGACACTCCTCCTGCTATAATATGAAATGTTTTCATTCTCCTACAACAGTGTACATTTAGCACCATTACTTGCATTTAATTTCATGTTGTTCAGCATTTCTTAAGCAGAAGCAGTATATGGAGCTCTAACCTTCCTCTTATTTTCTTATTCCTCCTCCCTGGATATTTTCATGTGCTTCATGTCTCATATCTTTAACCCAACTGCTCTTAGAGCCCCAAAACAGCCTCTGTGCCATTCAGTGTAAATTCTAAAAAGCTGTCTGCTTGCAGGTTAATTATTCATGTCTACTGAAAGTAGGGATATTTTCAATTGGTTCCATCCTTCAGGAAATGGGATACTGAGAGCACATCATGTGTGACTGTTCTCAAAACAAGCAATTGATTGAAGAAAAATTCTCAGAGCTGTGACAGCCCCTTTTACATTTCTGCCTCCAATCCTTTCTGCGTTCCCCCAGAACAGGAAATTGAAACCCGCTGCATTGGCTCTGCTCTTGCAAAGTACCCTCATAAACATACTGTTGTGCAGTGAAGCTGTGATCCTTTGACCTAGGCAGCAGCTGTGGCAGCACAAGCCCTGCCGGGGGCTCCTTCCCCCAAACGTCTCCCTGCAGCGCCCCGGGCAGCTCCCTGGGCAGGCTGAGTGCTGAGCCTGGCAGGCAGCAGAGTCCCATACCCGGCACAGAGCCCCTGGGGCACAGCAGGGACCCTGCTCTGCAGGACAGCCCTGGGCACCCGCCTGCAGCCCCGGCTGCACAGCCTGCAGTCATGCTGGGACACACAGCCCTCAGGGCTGTGATTTCATACTGCAGCACAGAAGCCCTCAGCTGGAACCGAAGTCTTTTTCCACAGTAAAGGAACATGCAGTGCCTGTGGCCATGTCTTCTATGGGATGTCCCACATTTATATAATCCTCTATTAAAAGCAGCTGCATTACCTACTGCAAGAGACTTACCATGTCATGGTCTGTGAGCATTGTTCTTGCTGTGTGCTCACAGCTTTCTCACACAGTACCCATCCTCCAAGTTCTCTCCAATTTTTCTCCTCTCCTCTGTCACCTGCAGGCTGTGCTGTGCACAAGAGCTGCTCCTGGGCACAGCTGCCTCTCTAAAGAGCTGTACACTTTTATGAGCTCCCTGTGTCCCAGGAGCCTGGTCCAGCTCAGCATAAGATGATGTCAGTTTTTATGTTTCCCACTCACCTCCCCTGAGATGTCCCTGGGTCCTCATGGCCATCAGCTCCTGAAAGACAACAGTGTGCTTTGAAATCTGCTCAATTATCCACCAGACAATTCCTGACATGAGGTGAATCGTACCAGGGAGTGTTTGATGAAACAAAAATTGCACCCAGACAACAAGAAGGAGGGTTGGACTTCCCCTGTGCAGGGCAGTGATCCAGCAGAGGCTGTACAGGCACCTCATACCCAGATGGAAACCTTGGGGCTGAAATGGGATTCAGCACCCCACGGACCCACAGGAGCTGGGATTCCTCTGGTTCAGCTAAGATGTGTACAAGGAGTTGTACAGAGCGGCTTTAATATCTTCTTTATAACTGTAAATTAATAAACTATAAATGTCTGCTGGATTCTTTAAGCTCTCTCTAGATAACTCTCCATTTTGCTGAACAAGTTTGAAAACCTGAAGAAGATTACAGAAAGGCACAAGACACAAGACGCTCTTTAGGTTATAATGGGCCCCAGGGCGCATTTGATGTTTAGTCCATCAATCTCCAGTGCAGAGAGAAGTTTGCACATAGTGCTCAGCAAGACAAAGTCATAAGTAACAGTGAAGTTTCTTGGAGTATTAATGGGCCCACTGAGGGACATTACAGGCAAGATTCCCAAGGGACTTGTTAGAGAAGATAATTGGAAGACAAGATTACAGGCAATGAAAGGCACTGGCATGGTGGCTCTAATGCTAAGAAACCCCTCCTTTGCCTTACGAAATAGACAGGCCAAGCCCTGATCCCCATACCCTTGTCATGGAGATCTGGTCTCATGTTGGCTCAGGACCCTTCCTGGGGCAGTGGGATGGAGGTCTGTATGATGTTAAATGAAAGACATGGGGACAGAAGATCCCAGGCTCTGCATGGCGTGCAAGGATACTGTCAAGTTCATGTCCCATGTGTGCCCTGTGTTTCATTGCAGGTTGCGGGTTGTGAGAAGGGCCCAGTCTGAGCAAGCAGTCAATCCCAATGAAACTCTGAACTTCAGATCTCTCAGTTCCAGTGCCCTCCTATGCACACTCTCTCATAGTTTGATGTTTTTGATGTTCTGCATTGCCCAGAAGTGCACCCAGTGCTCCAGGTGAGGCTGCAGCAGTGCAGAGAATACAGTGACAATCCTTTCCCTCACCCAGCTGGCAATAACTTGCTTGATGCACTCCAGGGGACCGTTGGCTTTCCTGGCTGCCTGGGCACACTGCTGACTCACATTCAATTTGATGCTGACCAGGACCCCAATCCTTTTCAGTCAGACCACTCTCCAGTGTCCCATATCCAGTCAGTGTTAATGTCCAGGGTTGCCCCTACCCAGGTGCACAATCAAGCACTTGTTCTTGTTATGCTTTATGCACTTGGTGCTTAGTACCAACTGGTACCCACTTCTCTGCCTTGTCCACATCTCTCTGCAAGTCCTCTCCACCCTCAGTGGAGGAAACATCAAATCCTCATCTGGTCAAATCAGCAAACTTGCTCAGAACATCTTCTAGTCCTGCATTCAAGTCATACATAAAATATGAAAGAGAAGTGGCCCTAAAGTGGAGCTCTGGGGAACCCTGATAGTGAATATCTAACAGCCTTAATGAACCCACTGACTATAGTCCTTTGCGCCTGACCTATTGGCCAACTGTTCACCTACCACGTTATGTTTCTGTCTAGCCATATGCAGTACATTCTGTCCAGAAGGGTGCTGTGAGAAATAGCCTGAAAAGATCTACCGAAATCATCAAGGATAACATCAACTGGATTCTCTTGTTCAGCTAAATGGATAACCATGTCATAAAAGGATCTATAGTTAAACAGGACCATCTCCGTTGGAACTTGTGTTGGCTGCAACCAATGACAGGCATTCAGCAGGGCTGAAGCGGCTGCTTCCAAAGGCAGGGCTCACGTGTGCGCTGTGGGATCTCAAAATGGACTCCAAGGGGCCCGACTGGTCTGGCCCAGCCAGCAGGCTGCAGCACGGCCTGGTGAGGCTCAGTCCTGACAGGCCTGTCTCCGCAGCCCTGAGGGTTCGTACAGCAGAGCTTCTGCCCAGTGGGACCACATCCATACAGCAAGGCAGGCTTCGGCTGGTTAGTGAGCGAGGCTGGGAAAGCTCACTGTTGTAGTTTTGTAATGTGGTTGGTGTTGCTATTCCACATCAGAACATCATGTGGGATAACGGGAGTTAAGAAGACAAGTTTTTCTTTCTTTTCTTTTTCTGTGGACTGCCTTAAATGGGCATGGGGGGAAGGAAGTAGCACTGGAGGGAAGGTCAGGAAGGTGTCAAGGTTTAACCCGGTTCCCTGCAGGAGACAGCATGGTTGGAACTTCCCACTTCCCGCAGCCCATCGGTGAGATTTGGACTTGTTTTTCTCCTTGTTGAAAATCTCTCTTTGCTGTTTAGTGTCACAGGGTTCATTAAAATGCCGCTTGTTCTCAGATCGTTGCTTTTTTTTTTTTAATTTTTTCCCTCCCTAGGGGGAAATTCCCATTCGCAATCTCCCTCACCGTCCCCTCTCTTGGGGCGCATGTGGCCAGGCTGTGCCTCCATGCAGTACCGCGCTGTTAGAGCAGGGAGGTACTTTGTTCCTTCTCTCCCTGTGTATATTCCCGCTGTCACGGAGTGAGCTCTGGAGAGAATTCCATGATAAAACACGTCAATCACATCACAGCTTCAACTATGGCACTTATGACTATTGGATTGCAAGCAACACGTATTGCGTAGCCACCACCTGCATCCTGATGAGTCCTTGGATGAACTAGAAAATAGTTGGTGTAAAGCATAAGGTCACAGAGCCAATTTCCAGCCACATGAGCACCAGTCGTGACTGATGTACCCTTTCTTTTCTAAGAGCCTCTGCACAGCATCCTTCACTCTCTGCATGGCGGTAGTGGTGTTTTTTTCCCTGTCGGAGGTTCTATTCCTTTTGAGCATGTTTAGAACCTCAGTCATTACCGTGATCCCGGTGGCCTTGGTTAGTGGCCAATGGAGGGTGGAGCAGCACCCTCTGAAGTTCCTCCTCTTCCTCATCCTCCTCATCTGCCAGCACTCTAAATGCCCCTGGCATGTTGCAAGACACAGCCACTGAGTAGGTGTAAATGAGGGAACGCCAAGGGTCATGGCGTGTCAGGTTGTCAGTGGTGTTTACCGACACACTGAAGGTCATAACTGAGATATTAGGCCTCATGCTGTAGTTCCCTGGCTTCAAGAAATACCCAGGGAGGGGAACCCCAAACCAGCAGAGTGAGAAAGGGTCCCCTACAGATGCGAAGTCCAGGCATATCATGCCATTCTCCTGGTGGGAAGTCAGAGTGGCCAACTCTTTCCAGAAATGAGATGCCACATGGTTGAGCAGAAGTGAAAGTTCCAAGGACAGGCATTGTAGAGGTCTTACCCTAGAGTTCATGGAAGATTCTATTTCATGATTTATGAAATCTAGTCGTGAACTGAACCATCTTTGTCTGGAGTATATGACTCCCTGATTGTCCAATCTGGTCTGATTCTGCAAACACAATGACAATGCAAAGCACCAGCAAGTCACTGCTATCTTTGCTAATTCTATAACTGACAATAAATGAAAAGCAGATGTATCCTTCTATTCAGGCTTAAATATGGGGAAGTCTTGAACAGAGCACAGATCTCCTTGATGTAATGCTGGACAGTTTCACCAAAACTGGTGCCACAGGGGATTTAGGATCCATTAAAGCTGAGGTTACAGCAACAACCGTGGACCTTCTTGAACCGTTCTCCTCCAACTTCTTTGTCTCCTCTCCTCCCACCCCAAGTGCATTTAGCAGAGATGAGCCTGCTGTCTATCAAGAGCTTTCAGCCATGGAGCCCCGGAAAAATCTCCTGGGGAAGCAGTGAGGAAGAGAAACTCCAATCCTCTAGTGTGCTGATCTGGGCCGGGCTCCTGGGACACAGGGAGCTCATACAAGTGGGCAGTGCTGCAGAGAGACAGCTGTGCCCAGGAGCAGCTCTTGTGCACAGCACAGCCTACATCTCCCAGAAGGAGAGAAGAGAAAAAGGAGAGAGCTTCCAGGATGCGTGAGGTGTGAGGAGGCTCTGAGTTTCCTGCAGGAGCATTGCTCACAGAGCATGACACGGTAAGTCTCACTTCAGACCATGCAGCTGCTATTGATAGAGAGTTATCTCTATGTGGGACATCCCATAGAAGACATGGCCGCAGGCACTGCATGTTTCTTTACACTGGAAAAAGCCTTCTGCTCCAGATGAGAGCTTCTGTGCTGCAGCGCCAGAGCACAGCCCTGAGGGCTGCGTGTCCAGCAAGGCTGCAGGCTTTGCAGACAGGGCTGCGGGTGTGTGCCCACAGCTGTCCTGCAGAGCAGGGTCCCTGCTGTGCCCCAGGGACTGTGTGCCGGGTATGGGACTCTGCCGCCTGCCAGGCTCAGCACTCAGCCTGCCCACGGAGCTGCCGAGGGCGCTGCGGGGAGACGTGTGTGGGGAAGGAGCCCCCCGGCAGGGCTTGTGCTGCTACAGCTGCTGCCTGGGGCAGAAGGATCACACCTCCACTGCACAACTGAAGGTTTCTGAGGGTACTTTGCAAGAGGAGAGCCAAGGTAGCAATTTTCTATTTCTTGTTTGGATGGAAGGGGAAAGGATTGGAAGCAGAAATCAAAGAGTCTGTCAAATATAAACACAGCTCTGAGACTCCTAATTCTTCTTCAGTCAATTGCTTTTTATGTGAACTGTCACATGTGAAGTGTTTTCAGCCTCTCCATTCACAAAAAGGAACCTTTCCAGGGGTGGAACTATTTGAGATTATCAATTTTGTTGACAAGAATAATGCACTTAAATTGCAAATAGGTATGTTTTCCTGAACAGAAAGTGAAGGGCACAAAGGCTGGGACTGAGGATTTTAACAGCAGAGAGGGTAAAGATATGAGACACAAAACAGATGAAAAAGTTCAGGGAGATGGGATAAGAAGATGAAAGGAAGGTTAAAACTCCATGTGCTTCTTCTGCTTATAGAATGGTGAACTTAATGAAGTTAAATTCAATTAGTGTTGCCAAATGAATATTATCATAGGAGAATGAAAACATTTCAAAGCATATTAGGAGGAGTGTCTCTGAGAATGGTCAGGACTTGTCATTACCTTCTGCACTCTGAGCAGGACTCGGAGGCAAGGAACAAAAGCAGATGCCCAACAGCAGCTCCATCAGCGAGTTCATTAGCCTGATCAGCACAGCTGTAGCCTATGTTTGTTGCCTGCACACCCCCATGTACTTCTTCCTCCTCAACCTGGCCCTCCTCGACCTGGGCTGCATCTCCACCACTCTCCCCAAAGCCATGGCCAACGCCCTCTGGGACAACAGGGCCATCTCCTATACAGGATGCGCTGCACAGCTCTTTTTCCTTCTCTTCTTCATGTCAGCAGAGTATTCCCTTCTCACCATCATGTCACAATTCACAATTTTTAGTGCCAGTTGGAACACACAACACATCACAATTTTTAGTGCCAGTTTATTCTTTGGCTGCTTTGTTTTCATAGTTGTGTCATATGTGCAGATCTTCCTTGCTGTGCTGAGAATGCCCTCTGAGCAGGGACGGCACAAAGCCTTCTCCACGTGCCTCCCTTACCTGGCTGTGGTCTCCCTCTTTCTCAGCACTGCCTTTTTTGCCTACCTGAAACCTCGCTCCGTTTCTTCCCAACCCCTGGATTTGACAGTGGCACTTCTGCTCTTTGTTTCCTCCAACACTCCATCCTATTATCCACAGCATGAGGAACAGGGAGATCAAGCACGCTCTCAGCAAACTGGTGCAATATGCACTATTCCAGCTTCCATAAAGTGCCCATCTTCCTCACACAACTCTCAGTGATGGTTCTTTATGTTCCATTATTTTTGTATTTTTGATTTTTTGTAATACTGTAATCTGCAAATAAGTTGCAGTTTATTTCACTTCCTCTTTCCTACCAAATTTCCATTTTCTTACTCCAGGAGCTCAAAGAAACATGGCACCATATTCCATGAATAGGTTAAGAGATTAATAATAAGCTTTAAAAATCGACTTTTCCTTCGCTGTTCTCTCTTCCTACCTTGTCTGGGTCTGGGGGTTACAGCAATGGACAGCATCAGAATGTGCCCTTTTCAATTCTGCTCCCTTTATACAGCCACAGTGCTCTCAAGACCTCTTATTTCTGCAGGCCTTGTTTGTCTCACAACAGTTCTGTTGTCTCTACAGCAGCACTTCAGGACAGAAGTAAGTAGCCAGCAATATGAACGGCTGTGTCAGGGCTGGTCTCCTTGCTGGCACTGTCATAGAGTTATCTAGATCAGTCAGTGTCCACGACAGGGGGAGCAGTAGGCCCGTGGGCCCCATGGCCCCAAACAAATGGGAAGGGAAAAAGGAATGGGGGAGATGGGAGCTGGGCTCAAGGAAACAAACAGAGTAGCAGCAACGACCTAAGGAGGAAAACTTGTCTTACTAACTACTATATATGGAATACCAATAGGAAAAATGACAAAACCAAGATATTCCACCCTCAATTCTACGTCACTATATCATGCTTAGAAAACACATCTGAATGCAAATAAACAGTAATTAAAATGCATTACGCACACAGTTCTTTATACTACCCCGGTGGCGCAGTGGTAGGAATGCTGCCTTGCAACACTATGGCCCGGGTTCGAATCCCCCCTGTGGCGCAAGTGGTAGAAGTGCCACTGTGCTACACAGAAACTCAAATCTCGGGGGTTGGACTCGATGATCTCTAAGGTCCCTTCCAACCCGCACGAGACTATGAGACTATGAGACATATATATACACGGAATTACTGACTGCACTCCCCCAACATCAAATTCCCTTGTGGTACACACTGAACATCCCCATCTCTCTGCATCGCCCACCAAGCGCACCCAGGTCACTGGGCAAAGACAGTTCCACGGACAGGTTTGCCCTTTCCAGAGGCTGGAAGGACCCAAACAGCTTTTCCCAACATGTTCTTTACATGAACAACAGTGACCTTATCTCCCTCTGCAGTATACAGGGGCTGGATTGGCTAGGACCATCACAACTGACTGATCCTCTAGTACTGACCAACCAAGTGGCTTCTGCCAAATGCTTTACCCAGTGCTTCAGTGTTCCACCACCCATTGCTTACAACATAGATTTCAACAACCCATTGTATTGATCTTCTTTATCAGAAGCTGGTGCATGGTAGGGGATATGATAAATCCAAACAATGCCATGATCTTTCGCCCAAGTATTTATAAGGGAATTTTTGAAAGTCATCCCGTTATCAGACTCTTCTTTCTGGGGTGCCATGCTACCACAGGACTTGTTTCTCAAGACCCAATATGGTGTTAAATTCAACAGATTTAGTGGTCAGTGACTAATTCCAGACATGTGCTGAGTCCTCCCAGAGAGTGTTTGCTCAAGGAGGGCACTCATACAAGGATGGGATATAATAGAATCATAGAATCACCAAGGTTGGAAAAGACCTAAAAGATCATCCAGTCCAGCTGGTCACCTATCACCAATAGCTCCCACAAATCCATGGCCCTCAACACAACATCCAATCATTCCTTGAACACCTCCAGGGTCACTGAATCCACCACCTCCAACCTAGGAAGTCCATTCCAGGTCCCAAAGTTCAGGACGTGGCATTTGGTCTTGGCGAACCTCATCCCATTGGCTTCAGCCCAGCTCTCCAGCCTGTCCAGATCCCTCAGTAGGGCCTTGCTAACTCCAGGAAGATCCACACTCCCAGCCAATTTGGTGTAATTTGCAAACCTACATAGGATGCACTCAGTGCCCTCATCCAGGTCATCAATAAAGATACTGAAGAGGACAGGCCCCAGCACAGACCCCTGGGGAACACCAGGTAGACACACAGGTGGGCGTCCAGGCGGGTCTTGAATATCTCCAGAGAAGGAGACTCCCCAACCTCTTGGGCAGTGTGTTCCTGGGCTCCATCACCCTCACTGTAAAGATGTTCTTGCACACATTTGTGCAGAACTTCCTATGCTCCACTTTCTGACCATTTCCCCTGTTCTTGTCTCCACACACTGCTGAAAAAAGCCTGGTCTCTCCACTTTGAACCCACACCTCAGATATGAGCACTGATATGAATGCAACCCTCTCCACCTTTCCCCTGCGAGCAGAGCATAGCAGAAGAGACACAGTCCCCATGTATCACGCAGTGTTATTCTGCTTACCAACAGAAGAGGCCAGTCTTTCTCTATGCTCCATCTGTGGCATACTCCAGAGTTCAAGGCACTGCAAAGCTATGGCACATCTATGTTCTTGCAATGATGACACCTTAGTATTCTCTGGGCTCTCATTTCAATGGCATCTAATTAAGTCTAGGGTCATACCAGTTGACGGGAATCTGGCAAATGTTGTCTCATTGTAAGGAAGAGCAAGAAAGATGACAGGGGCAATTATGGACCTGTCAGTCTCACTCCAGCACCTGATAAAATTATGGAGAAAGTGATGGTGGGAGTTATGGAAAAACAGCTGAAGGACAATTCTGTCATTGGTTGCAGCCAACGCAAGTTCCCGAGGGGAAGGTCCTGTTTAACTTCAGGTCCCTTTATGACACAGTTGTCCATTTAGTTGTACCAGGGAAGCCAGATGATGTTATTCTTGAGGATTACAGTAGAGCCTTTGATACTGTTTCTCACAACAACCTTCTGGGCAGAATGTCCTGCATACGGCTAGACAGAAACAGAATGTGGTGGGTGAGCAGTTGGCCAATAGGTCAGGCTCAAAGGATTATAGTCAATGGGTTCCATCAGCCTGGTAGACGGTCACTATCAGGGTTCCCCAGGGCTCCATTGTAGGGCCACTTCTCTTCCATGTTTATGCAGATGACTTGCATGCAGGACTAGAAGATGTTCTCAGCAAGTTTGCTGATGAGACCAGATGAGGAGGTGCTGTTGCCTCCACTGAGGGTGGACAAAACTTGCAAAGAGATATTGACAAGTCAGAGAAGTGGGTACCAGTTGGTACTAAGCACCAAGTGCATAAAGCATAACAAGAACAAGTGCCTGATTGTACACCTGGGTATGGGCAACACTGGACATAAACACTGACTGGATATGGGACACTGGAGAGCGGTCTGACTGAGAAGGACTGGGGGTCCTGCTCAACATCAAATTGGAAGTGAGTCAGCAGTGTGCCCAGGCAGCCAGGAAAGCCAATGGTACACTGGAGTGCATAAAGCAATTTCTTGCCAGCTGGGTAAGGGAAAGGATTGTCCCTCTCTGCTCTGCGCTGCTGCAGCTTCACATGGAGCACTGGGTGCATTTCTGGGAAAGTGGAACATAGAAAACATCAAACTATGGGAGAGTGTGCACAGGAGGGCACTGGATCTTCCCCGCCGGCTCATTTTGCGGCTCAGGGGGACTGCCTGCTCCTGCGCCCTTAAGACTTCCTTCTTGAATAGCAACCAGCTCTCTTGGACCCCTTTGTTTGCTAAGACTGAATGCCAGGGGACTGCCCCTACTAGTCTCTTTAACAATTCAAAGTCCGCCCTCCGGAAGTCCAAGGTAGCAGTTTTACTATTCCCCCTCCAAGTTTCACCATGAATTGAGAAATTTATCATTTCATGGTCACTCTGTCCAAGGCAGCCCCCAGCCTCCACATCTCCCACCAGACATTCCCTGTTTGCAAACAGCAGGTCTAGCGGGGCATTTCCTCTTGTGGGTTCTCTGACCAGCTGCATCAGGAAGGCATCCTCTACGCACTCCAGAAACCTCCTAGAGTGCTTCTTCTGTGCCGTGCTATACTCCCAGCATATGACAGGGAAGATGAAGTCCCCAATAAGGACAAGGGCTGACAACCGTGCAGCTCGTGCCAGCTGCTTGTAGAATACCTCATCTGTCTCTTCATCCTGGTTTGGCGGTCTATAACAGACGCCCACCAGGATGTCTGCCTTGTCAGCCCTTCCTCTGATCTTTACCCATAGGGATTCAATGTTATCATCCCCAGTAACAATCTCGGTAGCATAAAAGAATTCCCTAACGTAGAGAGCCACACCACCACCCCTCCTTCCTTGCCTATCCTTCCTGAAGAGTTTGTAGCCATCCATTGCAGTGCTCCAGTCATGGGAGCAATCCCACCATGTTTCTGTAATGAAGTTCAGAGTTTCATTGGAACTGACTGCTTGTTCAGACTGGGCCCTTCTCTCAACACACATCCTGTGATGATACACAGGGCCCATATGGGGCATGAACTTCACACCGTCCTTGCACCCCATGCAGAGCCTGGGATCTTCTGTCCCCATGTCTTTCAATAAACATCATACAGACCTCCATCCCACTGCCACAGGAAGGGCCCTGAGCCAACATGAGAGACAGGATCACCCTGCCAAGGGTCTGGGAATCAGGGCTTGTCCTGTTTGCTTCTTAAGATAAAGGAGGATTTTCTTAGCATCAGAGCCACCATGCCAGTGCCTTTGCCTGACTGGAGTCATGGCTTCCAATTATCTGCTCTAATTAGTGCCTTGGGAAGCTTACTTGGTAATGGCCCTCAGTGGGCCCATTAGTACTCCAGGAATCTTCACTGTTACTTTTGACTTTGTCTTGCGGAGTTCTTTGTGCAAACTTCTCTCTGCACTGGAGGTTGATGGACTCAGCACAAATGTGCCATGTGGCCCATTATTAACTAAAGAGCCTCTTGTGCCTTGTACCTTCCTGTTCTCTTCTTCAGGTTTTCAGAACTTGTTCAGCAAAACGGAGACAGCTTAATGAGCAAGAATCCAAAATGCAGTTATTGTCTATTTGTTTATAGTTTGTTTTATACAGGAAGTAAAAGAAGCACTTTGCAACTGATGTCAATCCAGGATGTCCCCAGTGAGTTCTATTCTGTTTCTGTGTGGAGAAAGTTCCTCCTCAATCTCCCCACCTCGCTTCTACTCTCATTGGCCCCATGGGACTTGCATCACTTTTCCTCACATCACTCTTCTCTTCTGCCATCACCCGCTCAGTGTTAAACCTGCTTTGTACCAACTCCCACTGGCTTTCCACAGAGAACCAGCTGCACATGGAAAAAGAAAGAATTCTCTTTATTTATGTCCAACAAACAGAAGGAAAGGTGATGTAATTGAATGAACAGTAAAACACAGTGATCAACTGTATGCCGTGTCCAAGCTGCTTCTATTGAGGTTTATTTTTCATAGGGAATATTTGCACAAGAAATGAGTTAGACACAGATAGGATGGGATAGACAGAATCACGGTAAAGGAGCTGACAACAGACTTTTGAGGAATGGAGCAAATTCCAGTAATCTCCCTGGGATAGATCAGCCAGGGAGTTGGGAGGTATCAACACTGAACAGGACTCGTGAGTATTTCTCACTTTGAGACGGGTTAACACATTCTTCTTGATTTCTATCTTTGTCTTCAACTCTTTCTTTCACTTTTACTGACATTAATGAACAACTTACAGAATTCATGCTTTCTTTGAAGCATGAAAAATTAAAAGAGAGAAAGTGAAAGAAAAATGGAAATAGAAAAAGAAAAAGGAAAATGAAAAGGAAAAAAAGGATATGGAAAGGGAAAGGGAAATGGTAAAGGAAAGAAAAAGGAGAAGAAAATGACATAGAAAAAGAAAAAGTAAGAGAAAAAGAAAAGATAAGAAGGGATAGGTAGAATCACGGTGAAGGAATTGACAACACAGTCCATCAGACTTTGGCAAGATGGAGCAAATTTGAGTCATCCCCCTAAAAGTCAGAAATCAGACAGATAATTGGGAGTTATCTGTCTGAACAAAGAGCAAGGGGTGGGGAAATCTGGCAGGCTGTGGCAAGAGCATGTGTCTAAATGGCCTGCTGAAAACATGCCCTTAACGACGGCTATTTATTTAGGAGAGCTGGAGACACCTGGAGGATGAGGGACATCAAATAGACAGCAGGGAAGAGCAGCAGCGGGAGCCGGGCTATAGTCTCAGGGCATTGGCACTGGCACCACTGCCTGTGTCCCTGAACCTGAAGGCATTTGTGTGCAGCAAACACAGTTCTGGAAAACATCGTAGTTTCAGAAAAAGAAAAAAAAAAAAAAAAAAAAGAAAAAAAAAAAAGACATCAAATCACCTCAAAGATACATATTTAGAACGTAAAATGGAACAATACTCATGAGGTTTTCTCATGTTGAGAATGGTTAACAAATTTTTATTGATTTCAATCTTTGTCTTTAATTCTTTGTCTCAATTTTATTGACATTAATGAATATCTTTTAAGCTTACGGACTCGAAATAAATAAATAAATAAATAAATAAATAAATAAATAAATAAATAAAACGAGATCCATTTGCTTCTTGTACATGGCCTGATGCCCCTTCGACCTTCACAGATCCCACCAGACTTTTGTTGACGGAGAGTATGAGATCCAGCAGAGAACCTCTCCACTTTGGTTCCTCCATGGCTTGGTCAAGAATCTCCCATCTGTGCTCTGCACAAATCTTCTGGATGGCACATGCCCTGCTGTGCTGTCCCTGCAGCAGATACTGGAGTGAAAAAGGCTCCCGAAAGGGTCAATGGCCTGACAACATGAGACTCCCATATGTCTGCAGAGGGCACCTTCCACTTGCTCTCCATGAAAAGAAGACAGGAACAGACACTGATGGTCTCCTCTGTTGGCCATTTCCATTAGCTCTGACCTGTCTGCTCTTCCATCCTCAGGCAGATCTCAGTGCACTCTCACAAAGGGCAGTCGCCCTTCCTTGACTCCTCACCCAACCCTTGTTAAGACTCTGTACTCCCCTTGTGCTACAGTGAAGTTGTGGAAGCCATGTAACTGTGTCCCTGTGGTCCACACAGGAGCTCAGGCCTGCAGCTCATCTATGGTATCAGTGTGCAGAAGGTGAAACACAGACATTAGACGGATCATGGGTCTTGGATTCGACGTAGCAACACGGACACTCCATGGGCATGGCTTTCCTGAAGGCCCTGTGCTGCTCTTGCAGATGCGTGTGAATACACCAGACAGCCAGTGCTATCCCCTCTCTGGACCTCAGCCAATGCCCAGGAAGGAGGTGTCTATCTCAGGGATTTCCCACACAGTTTACAAGCACTGGCACACATCAGGAGCAGCCCAGGCACCTTGGGCATCACCCAGTGTCTGTGTGTGAGCAGCTGCCTCCCAGCGGAAGGAACGAGGACTCAGAGCAGGAGCTCACATGCAGGCAACTCCTTGTGCTCTTCTGAACTGAATCAGAGGAATCCCAGCTCCTGTGGTTCTGTGGGGAGCTGAATCTCATTTCAGCTCCAGGATTTCTGTCAAGGGATGAGATTCCTGCACTGCCTCAGCTGGATCACTGCCCTGCACAGGGAAAGTCCAAACCTCCCTGTCCTTGCCTGGGTGCCCTTTGTGCTTCATCAAGCGAACTCTAGTAGCACTCGCTATATGTCTCCATCAGTCACTGACCACTGGACATGTGGTGGTTAATTGAGCGGATTTCAAAGCACAGTCATGATGCTGTTGTCTTTCAGGAGATGTTGACCTTGAGGACCCAGGGAAATGTCAGGGGAGATGAGTGGGAAGAATAAAAATGAGATCATCTGCTGTTGAGCTGGGCCATGCTCCTGGGACACAGGGAGCTCATAAAAGTGGATGGTGCTGTAGAGAGACAGCTATGCCCAGGAGCGTCTCTTGTGCACAGAGAAACACCCATTTGCTGTGTGGATAAAGAGAGGCCAGAGTGGGTGGGAACTAGTTCCCGCCCACACAACACAGAAGGTGTGAAAAGCTGTTCTGAGCACCTAGTTTGGAGGTAGTCAGTGTTTGAGGGCTGCCTGGGCTACCCACTCAATAAGGCAGCAGTGGGAGTGGAGGCTGCATCCTGTGTGAGCACGGGTCAGTGCTCTTGTCTTTTCTCAGGTAACTTGCTCTTCTGTTGACAGGACCTGATGCTAACACTTCAAACATGGTCCTCACCAGGAAACGGGCTTCCCGTGCAAAGACTGTGTCAACCCAAACAGAGGGTCTGCTCCAAGATGTGGCAGTTCAGGTCTCTGGCTGCCAGGAGTGCCTCAACCTGCTGCTGCCAGGAGAGGATGGGAAGGATGCAACTTGTGTGCGGTGTGAGCAGATAGATGAGCTGCTCAGCCTTGTGGTGGAGCTTAGGGAGGAGGTAGTTAGACTGCGGACAATCAGAGAATCTGAACAGGAGAGGCTGGGGTCCATTAAGGACTGTGAAATTGAAATTGATGGGTGGTGCCAGGCCCTATCGGCACTGGGATCCAGGCACACAGCTGAGGCTCCCCAAGAAGCATGTTGCCCCCGGTCACCTTGCAAATAGGCGATAGAAAGGAGTGTGCAGATGGACTGTGCTCCTGCTGCACTGAGCCCTCAGTCCTCCCTTACCCCTACCAATACAAATGTAGAGGTAGGGGGTGTGGGACTGTTGGCAGAGCCTCTATCCTGCAGTTGCCAGTCAGACCAAAGTAGTCTGAGAGAAAAGGATGGGTGGAAACAGGTACCGGCAGCTCGGCGAAGTGGGAGTCCCCCCCCACGACCATGCTCGGCTCCCCAGGTGCCTCTGCAAAATAGGTTTGTGGCCCTGGAACCCGAGGGAGAGGTGAATGCCGATGTGGAAGCAGCCCCACCTGTGAGGGTGCCTCGGGGGAAGCGGACACACCCGCGCCTCAAAACTTCTTCCACATGGAAGGATAGAAGGGTAGTCCTCATAGGCGACTCCCTTCTGCGAGTGGATGGTGCTCTAGAGAGACAGCTGAGCCCAGGAGCAGCTCTTGTGCACAGCACAGCCTGCAGGTGACAGAAAGAGAAGAGAGAAATTGGAGAGAGCTTACAAGATATGTACTGTGTGAGCGGGCTGCGAGCTCTATGAAAGAGCATTACTCAAAGGCCATGATACAGTAAGTCCCTTGCAGTAGACAATGCAGATGCTTTTAATAGAAGATTATCTAAATGTGGGACATCCCATAGAAGACATGGCCACAGGCACTGCATGTTTCTTTACACTGGAAAAAGCCTTCTGCTCCAGATGAGAGCATCTGTGCTGCAGCGCCAGAGCACAGCCATGAGGGCTGCGTGTCCAGCAAGGCTGCAGGCTTTGCAGACAGGGCTGCAGGTGTGTGCCCAGGGCTGTCCTGCAGAGCAGGGTCCCTGCTGTGCCCCAGGGGCTGTGTGCCGGGTATGGGACTCTGCCGCCTGCCAGGCTCAGCACTCAGCCTGCCCACGGAGCTGCCCAGGGCGCTGCGGGGAGACGTGTGGGTTGAAGGAGCCCCCCGGCAGGGCTTGTGCTGCCACAGCTGCTGCCTGGGGCAGGGGATCACAGCTCCACTGCACAACAGAATGTTTGTGAACGCCATTGGCAAGAGGAGAGCGAAGGCAGGTTTCCATTCTCTTTTCTGGGGCAAAAAGGATTGGAGTCAGAAACCTAAAAGGGGATGTCAGAGATCTGAGAATTTTTCGTAAGTCATTTGCTTGTTTTGTGAACAGTCACACATGATGTGCTCTCAGTCTAGCCCTTCTCTAAGAATGGAACCAATTGTAATAATCTTCATTTTCTGCAGGCATGAATAATTCATTTATCATAAAAACAGGCAGCATTATCTAACTGAAACTGAATGCCACTGAAGCTGGGGTAGGGGGCTCTAAGAGCACTTGGGGTAAAGATAAGACAAGAAACAGTAGGAAATATCCAGGGAGAAGGGATAAGAAAATAAGAGGAAGGTCAGAGTTCCATATGCTGCTTCTGCTTTAAAAATGCTAAAATACATGAAATTAAATGCAAGTAATGGTGCTAAATGTACACTGTTGTAAGAGAATAAAAACATTTCATAGTATAGCAGGAGGAGTGTGTCTGAGAATGGTCTGGACTTGTCATTATCTTCTGCACTCTGAGCAGGACTCCAAGCCCAACAAAAGCAGATGCCCAACAGCAGCTCCATCAGCGAGTTCCTCCTGCTGCCGTTGGCAGACACGCGGCAGCTGCAGCTCCTGCACTTCTGGCTCTTCCTGGGCATCTACCTGGCTGCCCTCCTGGGCAACGGCCTCATCAGCACAGCCGTAGCCTGCGACCGACGCCTGCACACCCCCATGTACTTCTTCCTCCTCAACCTGGCCCTCCTCAACCTGGGCAGCATCTCCACCACTCTCCCCAAAGCCATGGCCAACGCCCTCTGGGACACCAGGGCCATCTCCTACACAGGATGTGCTGCACAGCTCTTTGTCTTCTTCATGTCAGCAGAGTATTCCCTTCTCACCATCATGTCCTATGACCGCAGTTGCCATCTGCAAGCCCCTGCACTACAGGACCTTGATGGACAGCAGAGCTTGTGCCACCATGGCAGCAGCTGCCTGGGGCGCTGGGGTTCTCTATTCCCTGCTGCACACTGCCAGTACGTTTTCACTGCCTCTCTGCCAAGGCAATGTTGTGAACCAGTTTTTCTGTGAAGTCCCCCAGATCCTCAAGCTCTCCTGCTCAGCCTCCTACCTCAGGGAAGTTGTGTTTCTCTTTTTCAGTGCCAGTTTAGCCTTTGTATGCTTTGTTTTCATAGTGGTGTCCTATGTGCAGATCTTTGTGGTAGTGCTGAGGATGCCCTCTGAGCAGGGACGGCACAAAGCCTTCTCCACGTGCCTCCCTCACCTGGCCGTGGTCTCCCTGTTTCTCAGCACTGCCATTTTTGCCTACCTGAAACCCCGCTCCATTTCTTCCCCACTCCTGGATCTGACAGTGGCACTTCTGTATGCAGTGGTTCCTCCAACCCTGAACCCTGTTATCTACAGCATGAGGAACAGGGAGATCAAGCACGCTCTCAGGAAGATGTTGCAATGCGCACTACTCCAGCTTCCATAAAATGCACAACTTCCTCATAGGATTCCCAGTGATGGTTCTTCATGTTTTATGCATCTTTGATTGTTTGATTATGTGAGATATCGCAACGTGGAAAAAAAAAAAAAATAAATAAAAAATAAAAAATTATTCGACTTACAAATGAAAATGTATTACACTTCTTTCCTTCCTATTTTTCATATTTTCACTCCAAGAGCTCATGTAAACATGTATCCAGATTCCCCTGAATATGTTAGAGGATACCTAAAAAGTTTTCAAAATAGACATTTGCTTAGGTTTTCTTTCTTCCTACTTTGTCTGGATTTGGGGAGGTACAGCCACAGACAGCAGCTCAACGTGCTCTTTTCATTTCTGATCTCTTTACACCACCACAGTGCTCTCAAGTCCTCTCATTTGTGCAGTCCTGAACGTCTTGTGTGTCTCACGACAGTCCTGTTGCCTCTACAGCAGCACTCCAAGGCTGCAGTCAGTAGCCAGCAATACGAACAGCTGTGTCAGAGCTGGTCTCCTTGCTGGCACTGCCATAACAAGAGGGCCCCTTTAGAGCAGGACCAGAGAACTGGAGGCCTCTTCCAAAGCTGGTGTAAGGTATATATCTCAGGAGCTGCTCCCTGAGAAAACCTCGAGATCTTCTGGTGCTCTTCAGTGTGTGACCGGATAAACTGAATAGTCCCAAGGTGATCAGTAAGAGACTCGGGGCAGTGCTGTGGTTTAAATTTTATGAGTTGAGATAAAGAGAAAAAGAAAAAGATAATAAATAATTATGACAAATGTATTTATACATATATAATATCTTTAGTATGTTTTCACACATATACAACATATGCAGTTGCAATGATATATGAATTAAGCCCTATGTTTATCTTTTTGCAAGTCCAGGACTAGTTGCAGGGGTTTTAGCAGCCATAGGGTTCACTGTAGGAGCTGTACTGACTTTCAGGCTGTTGCAGGAGTTGAAGTGACCTCAGAGTTCATTGCCAGAGCTGGGACCGCCACAGGAGATGTGACTATGTTGGAGCAGCCACTGGGCTCATTGGAGGGGTTGGAGTGACCACAGGGCTGAACCTCCTGGCACAGTGCACCTCACCTGGGAGGCATTTGTTTCATTTTCTTATAGCAATACATGGAACAGCTACAGGACCTGTAGCAGGAGTGACTGCAGAGCTCATTATGAGGGGTGGAGTGACAGCGGGATCTGTCCAGAGCGTGGAGTAACTGCAGAACGTGTAGCAAAACCTTGGAGCTGCTGCAGGGTCTGTGCCAGGAGTTGCAGAGGCTGCAGCACTGTCAGCAGATCCAGATCTCTTCCCCTTGATGATGCTGAAGACCCACTTATGGGGCAGGGGATGCAGTTATGGGGCTGGGGACTCTGATATGGGTCTGTGTTCCCACTTATGGGGCTGGAGAAGCATTTATGGGATCAGGGATGCAGTTATGGGGCTGGAGATGCAGTTAAGGGGCTGGAGATGAACCTATGGGGCGGGGGAATCACTTATGGGTCACACTTATGGGGCTGGGTACAGGTATGTCAACCAGGGACCTCCATAGTGTCCCCACTGATGTCACACTTATGGGGCTGGAGATGCAGTTATGGGGTTTGGGGTCTCACTTATGGGGCTGGGGATGCAGTTATGGGGTTGGGGATGCAGTTATGGGGCTGGGGATGCACTTATGGGTCTGGGGAGGCAGTTATGGGGCTGGGGAGGCATTTACGGGTCACACTTATGGGGCTGGGGATGCAGTTATGGGTCCCACTTATGGGTCTGGTGACCCACTTATTGGTCTAGGGACCCACTTATGGGGCTGGGGTCACACTTATTGGGACCCCATTAGGGTTTATGGGGACGTCATTAGTGTTTGGGGTCACAGATATGGGGCTGGAGCCTCACTTATGGGTCTCAGTTATGGGGCTGTGTTCACACTTATGAGGCTTGGGGTCCCCATTGGCCCCTATAGGGTCACTTTTATGGGGCTGGGGATGCAGTTATGGGGCTGGAGCCTCACTTATGGGTCACACTTATGGGAGTGGGGACATCTTGAAGTCTTTAGGGTCACACTTATGGGTCTGAGGACCCGCTTACGAGTCTGTGTTCCCACTTATGGGTTTGTGTTCCCACTTATGGGTCTGGAGCCTCACTTGTGGGTCACAGTTATGGGGCTGGAGCCTCACTTATGTGTCTGGAGCCTCACTTATGGGGCCAGGGGTCCCCATTGGCCCCTATGGGGTCACACTTATGGGGCTAGAATCATAATTATGGGGTTTTGAGTCCCACTTATGGGTCTGTCTTCCCACTTATTGGTCTGGGGTCCCCATTGGCCCCTATGGGGTCACACTTATGGGTTGCACTTACCTTGTTGCTTGCCGGCCTTCTCATTGTCATTGGGATGAATGTGGTCCCATATAAAGGCCTGTCTCGCTCCAATTTAGGAGTGAGGCAAAGGTTCTTTTGGTATGTTATGCCCGGCGTGAGATTAAGAAGAAGAGCATTCAAATGTTGATCCGACCAGTTTATTAGAGGTGATAGACAACTGAGGGGATGGGGAAGGGAGAGCGACGAATACCAAAATTAGGGTGATGGGGACGGGAAAGTAGGCGATAGAAAAAGGTAGAAAAGAGCAAGAATTACGTTAAAGCGGGGAATAGTCACCTCGTGGATGCAGCAGCGACCCGTAGTACGTTGTTATGTTGGTAGGGGAGAGCAGCAGCAGAGTAGCAGGCCGCAAGCAGCAGATCGGTGCAGCGCAGAAGGGGGTCACAGTACCATGGTCTCAAGAAGCGGAGTGTCGGGCAGCGAGGTCTCACGGAGCAGAGTCTCGAGCAGCAATCCCAGGAGAGACAGTAGGCAGCAGTAGGAAAACGGTGGAGGAATCTGAGGTCAGTTACCTAAAAGGTTCTTCAGCATGCAGGCATCTTCTTCAGCATGCAGGCACTCACGTACTGAGGCATCTGATGACAGAAAACCTCCTTGTTTCCGTAGTGAGGCATCTGGTATCAGAAAACCCAAATTCGGGGTTAGTCCGTGCCTTTTTTATCCTACTTCTTCCCAGCCTTTGTGACATTTCTGGAAGGCTCGGGTCAGAGTCATGTGAATTCCTCGGAGATGGCCATCTTCCTTGAGATAGGCCCACACAAAAAGACCACTTTAGGGCCATTAATCAGCATCTTATCTCTCTTATAGCTCCCAGACTTGTCCATCGCTTGAACAAGAGGATTTCTCGAACCTTGGTTCCTGTGTGTCTCAGACAAAGGGAGTCCTGGAACCTTGGCCAGGACTTGCCTGAACTTGTTCATTTCAGCAAACTTTGAGACAGTAATGTAAAAAGCATGGCCTCTTACACCACCCCATGACTCAAAGTTTGCTTAAAAAATGGACCACTGCTGATCCAGGATGGTGAGAAAAAGATAGCAAGCATGAGGGAAAAGGAAGGTGAGGGTGGTTTAATACAATGATTACAAAAGATCTCTTGATGTGCTCAACTTCTCCATCACTTGAGGAGGTTACAAAATACATGGACAATACAACACATTGGATAAGTTCAATGAAACGTGATATCATACACAAAACAAACATGAAAGTTGCAACAGCACACAATAGATATAATAAGATGCGTTTTACACACAGTCCACCTGGAAGCCAGGAAAAAAGGTCAAGGTCTGGACTTTTCCAAGTTTGGACAGGAACATGTCCTATTTTCTGTATACCTTCAGCAATTGGTTTAATTTTACCATTATCAATCTTTAGGCAACAGGTGGAATCATTTAATTTGACACAGGCACCTCTCAGTGATTCTTCAGGAGGGGTGAGACAACCTTGCCACCCCACCTTGCCAGCCGATCTTTCCTAAAAAGCACATAGCCCTCCATGACAACATTCCAGTCATGCGAGCTGTCCCACCACGTTTCCATGATCGCAATGAGATCATGGCCACGTGACTGTACGCAGAACTCCAATTCTTCCTGTTTATTCCCCATGCTTTGCGTGTTGGTATAGAGGCACTTGAGAGAGGCAGCATCTCTCCACCCCTCTCCATGCCTTTTAACTCCATTGTTTGCACCCAGCGAGTTCTGCGTTAAGACCTGAACTGCCGCCTCAGACCCAGTGACCCTTGTTATGTCCCCTTCCCCCATCCTACCAAGTTTAAACACCTGTCAATAAGTCCTGACAGTTCCTCACCTGGAACCCTCTTACCCCTTTGAGACAGGCCGCTTCCGTCTGCAGCTGTCATGCCAGGAGCCGAATAAATTGCCCCATGATCAAAAAAACCAAGACTCCTATGTCTGCACCAACTCTTTAACCATTTGTTTAAGAGGTGGGTTTTTAGGCCCAACTCAGTATCCCTCCCTGCCACTGAAGGTACAGATGCAATAACCACTTGCACACCTGTTCCTTCGATTACCCGCCCCAGTCCCCTGAAATCATCTTTGATAGCCTTCAGGCTTTTTTAACTAACTTCTTCACTGCCAGCCTGAACTATCAGCAGGGGATAGTAGTCAGAAGGGCAGATCAGACTGGGAAGTCTCCCAGCAATGTCCCTGACCGGTGCCCCGGGGAGGGAGCACACCTCCCTGTGGGTAGGGTCAGGACGGCATATAGGGCCTTCCATTCCTCGCAGAAGGGAGTCGCCTATGAGGACTACCCTTCTATCCTTCCGTGTGGAAGAAGTTTTGAGGCGCGGGTGTGTCCGCTTCCCCCGAGGCACCCTCACAGGTGGGGCTGCTTCCACATCGGCATTCACCTCTCCCTCGGGTTCCAGGGCCACAAACCTATTTTGCAGAGGCACCTGGGGAGCCGAGCATGGTCGTGGGGGGGGACTCCCACTTCGCCGAGCTGCCGGTACCTGTTTCCACCCATCCTTTTCTCTCAGACTACTTTGGTCTGACTGGCAACTGCAGGATAGAGGCTCTGTCGACAGTCCTACACCCCCTACCTCTACATTTGTATTGGTAGTGGTAAGGGAGGACTGAGGGCTCAGTGCAGCAGGAGCACAGTCCATCTGCACACTCCTTTCTATCGCCTATTCGCAAGGTGACCGGGGGCAACATGCTTCTTGGGGAGCCTCAGCTGTGTGCCTGGATCCCAGGGCCGATAGGGCCTGGCACCACCCATCAATTTCAATTTCACAGTCCTTAATGGACCTCAGCCTCTCCTGTTCAAATTCTCTGATTGTTCGCAGTCTAACTACCTCCTCCCTAAGCTCCACCACAAGGCTGAGCAGCTCATCTATCTGCTCACACCGCACACAAGTTGCATCCTTCCCATCCTCTCCTGGCAGCAGCAGGTTGAGGCACTCCTGGCAGCCAGAGACCTGAACTGCCACATCTTGGAGCAGACCCTCTGTTTGGGTTGCCACAGTCTTTGTACGGGAAGCCCGTTTCCTGGTGAGGACCATGTTTGAAGTGTTAGCATCAGGTCCTGTCAACAGAAGAGCAAGTTACCTGAGAAAAGACAAGAGCACTGACCCGTGCTCACACAGGATGCAGCCTCCACTCCCACTGCTGCCTTATTGAGTGGGTAGCCCAGGCAGCCCTCAAACACTGACTACCTCCAAACTAGGTGCTCAGAACAGCTTTTCACACCTTCTGTGTTGTGTGGGCGGGAAAAAGTTCCCACCCACTCTGGCCTCTCTTTATCCACACAGCAAATGGGTGTCTCTCTGTGCACAAGAGACGCTCCTGGGCATAGCTGTCTCTCTACAGCACCATCCACTTTTATGAGCTCCCTGTGTCCCAGGAGCATGGCCCAGCTCAACAGCAGATGATCTCATTTTTATTCTTCCCACTCATCTCCCCTGACATTTCCCTGGGTCCTCAAGATCAACATCTCCTGAAAGAGAACAACATCATGACTGTGTTTTGAAATCCGCTCAATTAACCACCACATGTCCAGTGGTCAGTGACTGATGGAGACATATGGGGAGTGCTCCCAGAGTTCGTTTGATGAAGCACAAAGGGCACCCAGGCAAGGACAGGGAGGTTTGGACTTTCCCTGTGCAGGGCAGTGATCCAGCTGAGGCAGTGCAGGAATCTCATCCCTTGACAGAAATCCTGGAGCTGAAATGAGATTCAGCTCCCCACAGAACCACAGGAGCTGGGATTCCTCTGGTTCAGTTCAGAAGTGCACAAGGAGTTGCCTGCATGTGAGCTCCTGCTCTGAGTCCTCGGTCCTTCAGCTGGGAGGCAGCTGCTCACACACAGACACTGGGTGATGCCCAAGGTGCCTGGGCTGCTCCTGATGTGTGCCAGTGCTTGTAAACCGTGTGGGAAGTCCCTGAGATAGACAGCTCCTTCCTGGGCATCGGCTGAGGTCCAGAGAGGGGATAGCACCGGCTGTCTGGTGTATTCACATGCATCTGCAAGAGCAGCACAGGGCCTTCAGGAAAGCCATGCCCATGGAGTGTCCGTGTTGCTACGTCGAATCCAAGACCCATGATCCGTCTAATGTCTGTGTTTCACCTTCTGCACACTGATACCATAGATGAGCTGCAGGCCTGAGCTCCTGTTTGGACCACAGGGACACAGTTACATGGCTTCCACAACTTCACTGTAGCACAAGGGGAATACAGAGTCTTAACAAAGGTTGGGTGAGGAGTCAAGGAAGGGCAACTGCCCTCTGTGAGAGTGCACTGAGATCTGCCTGAGGATGGAAGAGCAGACAGGTCAGAGCTAATGGAAATGGCCAACAGAGGAGACCATCAGTGTCTGTTCCTGTCTTCTTTTCATGGAGAGCAAGTGGAAGGTGCCCTCTGCAGACATATGGGAGTCTCATGTTGTCAGGCCATTGGCCCTTTTGGGAGCCTTTTTCACTCCAGTATCTGCTGCAGGGACAGCACAGCAGGGCATGTGCCATCCAGAAGATTTGTGCAGAGCACAGATGGGAGATTCTTGACCAAGCCATGGAGGAACCAAAGTGGAGAGGTTCTCTGCTGGATCTCATACTCTCCGTCAACAAAAGTCTGGTGGGATCTGTGAAGGTCGAAGGGGCATCAGGCCATGTTCAAGAAGCAAATGGATCTCGTTTTATTAATTAATTTATTTATCTATTTATTTATTTATTTATTTATTTATTTTGAGTCCGTAAGCTTAAAAGATATTCATTAATGTCAATAAAATTGAGACAAAGAATTAAAGACAAAGATTGAAATCAATGAAAATTTGTTAATCATTCTCAACATGAGAAAACCTCATGAGTATTGTTCCGTTTTAAGTTGTAAATATGTATCTTTGAGGTGATTTGATGTTTTTTTTTTTTGTTTGTTTGTTTGTTTTTTTCTTTTTCTGAAACTACGATGTTTTCCAGAACTGTGTTTGCTGGACACATATGCCTTCAGGTTCAGGGTCACAGACAGTGGTGCCAGTGCCAGTGCCCTGAGACTATAGCCCGGCGCCCGCTGCTGCTCTTCCCTGCTGTCTATTTGATGTCCCTCATGCTCCAGGTGCCTCCAGCTCTCCTAAATAAATGGCTGTCGTTAAGGGCATGTTTTCAGCAGGCCATTTAGACACATGCTCCTGCCACAGCCTGCCAGATTTCCCCACGCCTTGCACTTTGTTCAGTCAGATACCTCCCAATTATCTGCCTGATTTGTGACTTTTAGGGGGATGACTCAAATTTGCTCCATCTTGCCAAAGTCTGATGGACTGTGTTGTCAACTCATTCATCGTGATTCTACCTATCCCTTCTTATCTTTTCTTTTTCTCTTACCTTTTCTTTTTCTATGTCATTTTCTTCTCCTTTTTCTTTCCTTTATCTTTTCCCTTTCCTTTTCCATATCCTTTTTTTTTCCTTTTCCTTTTCCTTTTTCTTTTTCTATTTCTATTTTTCTTTCACTTTCTCTCTTTTAATTTTTCATGCTTCAAAGAAAACATGAATTCTGTAAGATGTTCATTAATGTCAGTAAAAGTGAAAGAAAGAGTTGAAGACAAAGATAGAAATCAAGAAGAATGTGTTAACCCGTCTCAAAGTGAGAAATACTCACGAGTCCTGTTCAGTGTTGATACCTCCCAACTCCCTGGCTGATCTATCCCAGGGAGATTACTGGAATTTGCTCCATTCCTCAAAAGTCTGTTGTCAGCTCCTTTACCGTGATTCTGTCTATCCCATCCTATCTGTGTCTAACTCATTTCTTGTGCAAATATTCCCTATGAAAGATAAACCTCAATAGAAGCAGCTTGGACACGGCATACAGTTGATCACTGTGCTTTACTGTTCATTCAATTGCATCACCTTTCCTTCTGTTTGTTGGCCATAAATAAATAGAATTCTTTCTTTTTCCATGTGCAGCTGGTTCTCTGTGGAAAGCCATTGGGAGTTGGTACAAAGTAGGTTTAACACTGAGCGGGTGATGGCAGAAGAGAAGAGTGATGTGAGGAAAAGTGATGCAAGTCCCATGGGGCCAATGAGAGTAGAAGCGAGGTTGGGAGATTGAGGAGGAACTTTCTCCACACAGAAACAGAATAGAACTCACTGGGGACATCCTGGATTGACATCAGTTGCAAAGTGCTTCTTTTACTTCCTGTATAAAACAAACTATAAACAAATAGACAATAACTGCATTTTGGATTCTTGCTCATTAAGCTGTCTCCGTTTTGCTGAACAAGTTCTGAAAACCTGAAGAAGAGAACAGGAAGGTACAAGGCACAAGAGGCTCTTTAGTTAATAATGGGCCACATGGCACATTTGTGCTGAGTCCATCAACCTCCAGTGCAGAGAGAAGTTTGCACAAAGAACTCCGCAAGACAAAGTCAAAAGTAACAGTGAAGATTCCTGGAGTACTAATGGGCCCACTGAGGGCCATTACCAAGTAAGCTTCCCAAGGCACTAATTAGAGAAGATAATTGGAAGCCATGACTCCAGTCAGGCAAAGGCACTGGCATGGTGGCTCTGATGCTAAGAAAATCCTCCTTTATCTTAAGAAGCAAACAGGACAAGCCCTGATTCCCAGACCCTTGGCAGGGTGATCCTGTCTCTCATGTTGGCTCAGGGCCCTTCCTGTGGCAGTGGGATGGAGGTCTGTATGATGTTTATTGAAAGACATGGGGACAGAAGATCCCAGGCTCTGCATGGGGTGCAAGGACGGTGTGAAGTTCATGCCCCATATGGGCCCTGTGTATCATCACAGGATGTGTGTTGAGAGAAGGGCCCAGTCTGAACAAGCAGTCAGTTCCAATGAAACTCTGAACTTCATTACAGAAACATGGTGGGATTGCTCCCATGACTGGAGCACTGCAATGGATGGCTACAAACTCTTCAGGAAGGATAGGCAAGGAAGGAGGGGTGGTGGTGTGGCTCTCTACGTTAGGGAATTCTTTTATGCTACCGAGATTGTTACTGGGGATGATAACATTGAATCCCTATGGGTAAAGATCAGAGGAAGGGCTGACAAGGCAGACATCCTGGTGGGCGTCTGTTATAGACCGCCAAACCAGGATGAAGAGACAGATGAGGTATTCTACAAGCAGCTGGCACGAGCTGCACGGTTGTCAGCCCTTGTCCTTATTGGGGACTTCATCTTCCCTGTCATATGCTGGGAGTATAGCACGGCACAGAAGAAGCACTCTAGGAGGTTTCTGGAGTGCGTAGAGGATGCCTTCCTGATGCAGCTGGTCAGAGAACCCACAAGAGGAAATGCCCCGCTAGACCTGCTGTTTGCAAACAGGGAATGTCTGGTGGGAGATGTGGAGGCTGGGGGCTGCCTTGGACAGAGTGACCATGAAATGATAAATTTCTCAATTCATGGTGAAACTTGGAGGGGGAATAGTAAAACTGCTACCTTGGACTTCCGGAGGGCGGACTTTGAATTGTTAAAGAGACTAGTAGGGGCAGTCCCCTGGCATTCAGTCTTAGCAAACAAAGGGGTCCAAGAGAGCTGGTTGCTATTCAAGAAGGAAGTCTTAAGGGCGCAGGAGCAGGCAGTCCCCCTGAGCCGCAAAATGAGCCGGCGGGGAAGAAGACCGGCGTGGATGAATAGGGAACTGTTCTTAAGGTTGCAGAAGAAGAAGAGAATCTACCGCCTGTGGAAGGAGGGAAGAGCAACTCAGAATGACTACAAAGAGGCTGGAAAGTTGTGTAGAGGGAAAGTCAGAGAGGCAAAAGCCCAGCTTGAATCTAAGCTGGCCGCTGGGATAAAAACAAACAAGAAACCCTTTTACAAGTACATCAGCTGTAAGAGGAGGACAAAGGGGAATCTCCATTCTTTACTGGACGAAGCTGGGAATGTGATTACAGACGATAAGGAAAAGGCAGATGTTCTGAATGCCTTCATTACGTCTGTCTTTAAAAGTCGTCTCGGTCATCCCCAGGGCTCCCCATGCTCTGACCCGGTAGTCTCGGCTGGGGAGCAGACTGAACCCCCTGTGATTCTTGAAGAAGTGGTCAGGGAATTACTACTCCAACTGGACTGCCACAAGTCCATGGGTCCGGATGAGATTCACCCAAGAGTGCTAAAGGAGCTGACGGAGGTGATCGCTGAGCCGCTTTCCATTATCTTTCAGCACTCCCTGTTAATGGGTGAGGTCCCAGAAGACTGGAGGCTTGCCAACGTGACTCCCATTTACAAGAAAGGTTGTCAGGAGGATCCGGGGAACTACAGGCCTGTCAGCCTGACCTTGGTGCCAGGGAAGGGAATGGAACGGATAGTCTTGAGGGAGATCATGTGGCAGGTGTGGGAAGACCAGGAGATCCGACCTAGCCAGCATGGGATTGTGAAGGGCAGGTCCTGCTTGACCAATCTGATCTCCTTCTACGATCCCGTGACCCGTCTAATAGATGAAGGAAAGGCTGTTGATGTGCTCTACTTAGACCTCAGCAAAGCCTTTGACACTGTCTCCCATGCTGTTCTCCTACAAAAGCTGGCAGCCCGTGGCTTGAATGAGTACACTCTCGGCTGGGTAAGGAGCTGGCTGGAGGGCCGGGCCCAGAGAGTGGTGGTGAATGGAGTTAAATCCAGTTGGAGACCAGTCATGAGTGGTGTTCCCTAGGGGTTGGTGCTGGGACCTGTCCTCTTCAACATCTTTATTGATGACTTGGATGGGGGCATTGAGTGCACCCTCAGTAAGTTCACAGATTACACCAAATTGGCAGGGAGTGTAGATCTGCCTGAGGGTAGAGAGGCCCTGCAGAAGGATCTGGAGAGGCTGGAGAGCTGGGCCAAAGCCAACAGGATGAGGTTCAACAAGACCAAATGCCGGGTTGTGCATTTTGGCCACAACAACCCTGGGCAGCGCTACAGGCTTGGGGCAGAGTGGCTAGTAGATTGTGTTGAGGAAACAGACCTGGGGGTACTGATTGATGCTCGGCTGAACATGAGCCGTCAGTGTGCCCGGGTGGCCAAGAAGGCCAATGGCATCCTGGCTTGCATCAAAAACAGTGTTACTAGCAGCAACAGGGAGGTAATTGCCCCCCTGTACTCGGCATTGGTGCGGCCGCACCTTGAGTACTCTGTTCAGTTTGGGGCCCCTCACTGCAAGAAAGACATTGTGGCCCTGGAACGTGTTCAGAGGAGGGCTACGAAGCTGGTGAGGGATCTGGAGCACAGGCCTTACGAGGAGCAGCTGAGGGAGCTAGGATTGTTCAGCCTGGAGAAGAGGAGGCTCAGGGGAGACCTTATAGCTCTCTATAACTTCCTGAAGGGAGGTTGTAGTGAGCTGGGGGTTGGCCTCTTCTCTCGTGTAATCAGTGATAGAACTAGAGGGAATGGTTTTAAGCTGCGTCAGGGGAGATTCAGGCTGGACATTAGGAAGTATTACTTTTCGGAAAGGGTAGTCAGGCATTGGAATGCACTGCCCAGGGAGGTGGTGGAGTCACTGACCATGGGAGTGTTCAAGAAATGCTTCGATGTGGTGCTGAGGAATATGATTTAGCCAGGAAGTATTGGTAATGGTTGGACTAGATGATCTTCTAGGTCTTTTCCAACCTTGATAATTCTGTGATTCAGTGATAATTGCCCCATAAGTGCTTCATACCTGCCCCATAGCTGGCCCATAAGTGCCCCATAGCTGCCCCATAGCAGCCCAATAAGTGCCCCATAAGTGCCCCATAGCTGCTTCATAGGTGCCCCATAGCTGCCCCATACTTGCCCAATATGTGACCCATAAGTGCCCCATAGCTGCTCCATAAGTTCTCCATATGTGCCCATAAGTGCCCTATAAGTGCCTCATAGCTGCCCCATAGATGCCCCATAGCTGCCTCATAACGGAACCAAAAGAGCCCCACAGCTTCCCCATAAGTGCCCCATAAAAGCTCCATAGCTGCCCCATAAGTGCCCCATAGCAGCCCCATAAGTACCCCATAGCAGCCCAATAACTGCCCCATAGCTGCCACATAGCAGCCCCATAGCTGCTCCATAAGTTCTCCATATGTGCCCATAAGTGCCCTATAAGTGCCTCATAGCTGCCCCATAGATGCCCCATAGCTGCCTCATAACGGAACCAAAAGAGCCCCACAGCTTCCCCATAAGTGCCCCATAAAAGCTCCATAGCTGCCCCATAAGTGCCCCATAGCAGCCCCATAAGTGCCCTATAAGTGCCCCATACCAGCCCCATAGCTGCCCCATAGCAGACCCATATCTGCCCCATATGTGCCTCATAAGTGCCCCATATGTGCCTCGTAAGTGCCCCATATCTGCCCCATAAGTGCCCCATAGCAGCCCCATAAGTACCCCATAGCAGCCCAATAACTGCCCCATAGCTGCCACATAGCAGCCCCATAAATGCCCCATAAGTGCCCCATAAGTGCCCCATAGTAGCCCAATAAGTGCCCCATAGCAGCCCATTAAGTGCCCCATAAATGCCTCATAGCTGCCCCATGAATGCCCCATAGCTGCCCCATAAGTGCCCCATAGCTGCCCCATAAGTGCCCCATGGCTGCCCTATAGCAGCCTCATAAGTGCCCCATAAATGCCTCATAGCTGCCCCATGAATGCCCCATAGCTGCCCCATAAGTGCCCCATAGATGCCCCATAGCTGCCCCATAAGTGCCCCATGGCTGCCCTATAGCAGCCTCATAAGTGCCACATAGCTGCCCCATACCAGCCCCATAAGTGCCCCATATGTGCCCTATAGGTGCCCCATTACTGCCCCATAGCAGCCCCATTACTGTCCCATAGCTGACCCATAAGTGCCCCATAGCAGCCTCATAAGTGCCCCATAGCAGCCTCATAAGTGCCCCATTACTGCCCCATAGCAGCCCATAAGTGCCCCATAGCTGCCCTATAAATGCTTCATAGCTGCCCCATAATTGCCCCATAGTTGCCTCATAAGTGCCCCATAGCTGCCCCATAAGTGCCCCATAGCTCCCCCATAGCTGCCCCTTAAGTGCTCCATAGCTGCCCCATAAGTGCCCCATAGCAGCCCCATAAGTGCCCCATAAGTGTCCCATAGCTAACCCATAAGTGCCCCATAGCAGCCCCATAAGTGCCCCATAGCCGCCTGTCACGGGTTACTTAGATTTACCTATGCCCGTGACAGGGGAAGCTACCCCGTGGCCCCCCCCCCCCCGGGGCCCGGAAAGGAGGGGGAAAAGGGGAATGGGATAAAAACAGCGGCAATCTAAGGAGGAAAAACTTATTTTACTAAATATGATATCGAAATACAAGATAACACAATATAATATAATTGAGTCTAACAAATCGAACAAACAGAGAGAGAGAGAGAGTCCCCGAAAACCGAGAGGCCTACTGTGAACTTTAGGCGACACGGCTGGAACGCTTCCCACTCTCCGAGAAGTTCGAGAGAAGAAGGAGGGCACTCCAGCCTGGGAACGAGATTATATAGAGTCCTGGTCCCGTGACTTATTGTTACCCCTGTTGTTCTCTGGGATATGTAGTTCTTCTTCTGTGGACTGCACATTCAATAGAAGTATCCATGCTTTACATGATGTTATGATGTGGAATACTGATAGCAAAATTACAAAATTACAAAACCATGACATTCTCCTTGCAGAGGTGTCCTTGGTTCTCATGCCGTTTATCTTCTCCACAGCTGCTGCTCTGAACAGCTTTTCTTGTATTCCCACAAGCACCAGTGCAGCCACCGCCCTCAGGCACCCTGGCCATCCCTTACTCACTTCCTTGGCAATTTGCAGCTCAGGGGTTTGGCAGATGACTTCTTTCCTGGCAGTCCTTAAGGTTCAAAGTCCAGCTGTAATCCCATATCCCAAATATGTCACTTGCTGTTGAGTTATTTGTGCTTTCTGTAAACCAAGAAACTCAGCAAACTCTCAGTCTATTGTACACAGTCCTTTTGTTGCTGTGGCAGCCACGTGCTGCAGTAAAGTTCCACCCTAGGATGGAGGATCCCAGATCTCAGGCTCATGAGTTGACCATCATTAAGCTGTTCTCACAACCCTGGGTAACACTGTCCAGGTTAACTGAGACTCTTCTCCCCATATCAGGGCTTTCCTATTCAAAGGCAAATAACCTTGGGCTTCCTTTGGCCAAACCAGGCAGAAGAGACATCCCTCAAATCCAGAAGGTAAACTCCATCTTTTCATTCCTTAACTTGGTTAATAAAGTGCATGGATTTGCCACCACTGAGTGTATCCATTCAACTATTCTAGTACTTGCCCTCAAGTCTTGCACCAAACTACAGCACTTGCTATCAAAATTGGAATCCAAACTCCAAAAAGTTACCAATTATTTCTTTTATCCTTCTACAGTCCCATAGCCTCAAAGGGCACCGCTTTACCCTGACTAGGCAAACTCTTGCTTTTAACTTCTATTTAGGGCTTCATTTTTGGCCCTGATGCCCACACCACTAAGTGTATCATATTTGAGACTGCTGTAACTCCTGGGGGTACAACATTGTTTTGCCCAGTTTGTGTTAAAGCCAGAGTTACAGTTTTTAATCAGTCAATATCGTTGCACTCTTAGCTCCAGTTTTATTCAATTTCTTGCCAGAGTAACCTGGCAGGTACAAGAATTTCTGTATTCCTACTTGTTTTCTTAGCTTATGTTTAATTAATCCAAAAAAGGAAACCTTTTCTCGTTGGGCAGTAGCATCTACTACTGTTACAAAACCATCTATGGGTAGTAAGAAGCACCCATATCCACCAGAAAACGAACCTCAATATCCTGCTTTCCTAAATGCAATTTCCCATTGCAGTTTGCACACTGCTTTGCTTCCAGTGAGGTCACCCCCAAGTACATTGCCCGGTGCAACTCAAGGGTAGGTATGGCCAGCCATACGGACCACAAACCCACACAGAACCACAAGGTATCGCTGCACAGAATACTTATTAGGACCCTTAGGCAAGGATCTGGGGAAAGTCGTATTCTTACAGCAGCTTCTGGGTAAAGCTCCTACCCACAGCTCGGTTCCATTGCAAGAGTTCTGTTCAACACAGAATGTCCTCTGGTGCTGTACCGGAGATTGCCTCTTGCTGGGACATACTCGTGGGGGAGAGGAGTGAAAGGAACGCCAGGACAGCAAGGTAGAGATGCCTGAGCACAGGGGTGTGCGAATGTCCCCGCCGAAGGAAGCAAAGAGAGCCGGCAGAAAGTGATGCTTCATTAGCGTAACACAAACACCCATCCCTTCCCCCCTTCCCCCCTCCCCCGGGTGCAGATGTGCCATGAGAACGAGCTGTGAAACTGCCGAGCGCCTGGCAGCCGGCTCGGGGCGTGATCGCTGCGGGAATTCCTGCCTTCCTGAGCCTGTGCGGAAGAGGCGAGAGCCTGTCTGGAAGCCATCCGGGCAGCACCGCGGTGGCAGGAGGTGCACCAAGGCCGTCCTGCGGCCAGCTCCGGGCTGAGGGCACTCGGCGTCCTCTGCTCTACGCGACTCCGAGGAGCCCGGCTACCTGCACCAGAGCTGGGAGCAGCCTGCTCCGCACCCAAGGTAGGTGCCCTTCGTGGCTCGTGCAGAGGAGCGCACGCTTCCTGCCCCCTGCCAGCAGCACCGGGAGAGGAGCGGGGAGCGGCCCCGGATGGGGCGGAACCCGCACTGCCGTACCCCAGGCGGGACCCTGGTCCCGGCTCCAACTCCCGCTCAGCGCAGCAGGTTTGCTGGCCCAGACGGGCTGCAACCAGGGCAGCAGTTCATGCAGCCCGGGCTGGGCTCCGAGGGGCACGGGAACGGGCTGGGAGCTGGGACAGTGAGGAAGGGAGCAGAGGAGGTCAGCGTGCTCTGCTGCCCGGTTGGATCTCTGTAACACAGCGCAGCTGGGGCTGCAGTTCTTCCTCTGGGCCACGGGAGACACGAGACGGCCTCGCTCTGCAGTTCTGCACGCGTGGATTGATGGAAGCTTTAAACCCCCCGATGCCTCCTTTGGAGTGTCTTAATGTGAAGCCTCCAAGTGGAAATTTGCACTCGCCCTGCTCCTCCTCCCCGGCAGCCCCCAGCTTCTCTTCGGGGACCCTGCAGGCAACATGTGCCTCTGGCGACCCTTGAAATGGCGTTACCTTTTGTTTGCTGAGCGCTTGCCTGATGGCTCAGCTGGGGTTGTGCAAACCCCTGGCAAGGCTTTTGTTCAGGCTGTCCCGGCAGCTGCAGATGCCTTGAGCACACAGCTGCGGGCCCTGAGCACGTTCAGCATCTGCAGCAGCTCCGGCACTGGGCTCTGGAACAGACGATGAGAAGCTGGCAGCCTGTGGGCTGACTGCATCGGCTGGTGGTGGCTGTGACCGTCACAGGCTGGTTTGGCTGCAGTGCTGTCAGATACTCTCTCTTCTCAGGAGATGGAAAAATAATCTCCATGTGGTTGGATGTTTTGTTGATTTATTGTTGTGTTTAAGTAAGCCATCCTATTTATTTGAGAAGTGTGAACCATCCAGTTGACTCCTCGCTGTTTTGCACTTCCTTACCCGAGGAATGTGAGCCATCACCACTTTTAGGTAACATCAGCAGTAGGTGGTTTTGAGAACTACATCAGTCACCTTTACAGAGTACTTTTCCCAACCCTTTTCTGAGGGCTTGCTTGATTTCAGCAAGCCCAGGGCTACTTCCACTCCTGAGAGGATGTACGGACATCTGCCAGAGGATTTAATCCATTTGCCACCAGGTGTTCCCTCATGGATCTGTGGAGGTGGTGCTCCAGCAGACTGCTCTGCTGGCAGCTGCCATCTGTGCTGAGGCTTGCTGTGATTGTGTGTTGGGGGCTGCATTCACGGTGTTCTTCCATGAACCAGGTGCTTTCCTGCACCTCCTGCTGGATGGTTGGATGGCCATACCATTTTCTAACAGTATTTCTGCATCTCTTTCCTGGGTAGCCATCCCCTTTAGGCATGCTTGCAGTCAATCAAAAGATCCCCCAGTTGGCACAGGCTGTCCTTGTTGTATGTCCTCAACTTCCTTCACCACACAGACCTCCAATAAAACTCCCCTTTCCCATTCCTCCTGTATCACTCATCAGTTTCCTTAACTGCAGCTAGGGCAGGCAATAAGCCGTCATTCTGCTGCCTCTGTTTGCCTTAACTGTGTAGAGGCAGTGCCTTTAATTAGTGCTATGGGTGCAGTTTTGCATCTGTTTGGAGCCAAACCCTACAGGTGGAGGATGTGTGGCCTAAAGGATTGTAGGCGACTCGGGGAGGTCTTCGTTTATTGTGTGAATAAGCATTACCTGCACAACTTGCACCACGTAGTGCAGCAGAAATATTGTGGTATATCAGTCGCTTTTGATTCTGGGAGGACCGGTGCAGTTCTCCTTTGCTTCATATGTCACTTCCAAACCCGACACGATGCTGATAACACCTTTCCCATTTTGCATCCTATTACTGCCCCCAGTGACCTCTGCTTGCCGCTCAACTACAGCAGTTGCCACGAGAACATTCACAGAAGAATCTGGGATGCGCTTCATGTCTCTTGTCATCGGTTTGTTTCCCTTCTTGCCATCCTGCAGACTTTGCCCATTGGTCACAAGTGGATCCAAACACAGCATACACTCCTAAGGGAGAAGCAGGACTATATTTGTTGATATAATAGGGATATGCTGTAGTGATTTAACAGTGACACAGCAGGATCGGAGGTGGCTGGATACACTTGGTTATTTACTGCATGGAGGGTAGGGTTACGCACACACCTACAGGAGGCCCTCCCATTGAGTCATGAGGCTCAGAGTAGTTCCCCTTTTTTTCTCATGTCTTCAGACCACAGAGGTAAGGAGCTAGGATGTGGCTGGATCCTCTCCTAGTCCCAAGCTTGGTCAAGGCTTTGTGTGGAAGGAATCATATGTGCACAGTCCCTCTAAGACAGAACCTTAGAGAATACATGAAAGCTCCAAAGTAACCACGGGTGTCTTACAGAAGATCTGTATTGAGAAGGAGTCTTGATGTCAAACTGCAAGGGATCTCTGTGCAGGTGTGAGCTGCAGAAACAGCCCTGCTCAAGGGCAGGTCCTGTGGTGCAGCCCGCTGCTGTGCAGCAGAGCTGGAGGGGCACTTGGGCTGCTCCCTCTTTTGGGGTAAGATGACTGCCTCCTTGCTGTGCTTTGTCTTAAGTCCCCTCTCAGTCTCAGCTGTTGAACTAAGTGTCAGCTACCAGTTGTTTCAGCCTCCCAGTCTGAGACAGCTTTGTAACGGTTCATCTCTTTGAGCCAGACTGTTTCCTGTGCTGCAGCTCATTGTCTTCCTCTGCAAGGCCAGGCAGTGCCCTGCAGAAGGGCTGAGCTGGGACTGGGACTGCTGCATTCCCTCACAGCTCCCCTGCCATTTCTCTTCTCTCTGCAGGCTCCAGTTCAACTTCTGCCTTCCAGCCGTGATCATCCCAGCCTGCAGTAGAGCAGCAAATGGCTGCAGCACATCCAGTTGAGGTAGGGGTTGGGGAAGCAGGCAGGAGAGGCCAAGGGGCCAGGGATGTGAATGCAGGGGAAGAGGGAGGTGCCCTCAGCCAGCGTGTGTGTGCTGGGGACAGAAAAGCAGCTGGGGTGTGAGGTTCTGTCCTGTGCGAGCTGCTTGCCTGGGCCTTGGCTGTTCCCAGCAAGGAGCCTCTTTGCTTGCAGGAGCCCGTGAGCTTTGAGGAGGTGGCCGTATATTTCAGCAGGGAGGAGTGGGCGCTGCTGGACCCTGTGCAACGAGAGCTCTACCGGGACGTGATGTTGGAGACACACCAGTGTGTGGCCTCGCTGGGTGAGAGCTTGTCTGCCTTTCCTCCTCGTTAGGGCACCTTTGGCTGTGCAGAATGAGCCTCTGCAAGCCGGGCCTTGAATAAACACCATGCAGCTACATATTGACTCACACCACAGTGCCAGCAAGAAAGGAGATACTGAAAAGCATGAGTTTCAGAAGGGATTAGTATGCACGGCACTCTGATCAAAGCCACAGAGTCAGTGCTGGCAAGCAGGCATCAGCCAGGAGGGAGAAAACCAGCCCTTGTGTTGTGTGTTGCTTGGTGCCACCAGCTCCAGCTCACAGATGAATCCCTGGTTACTGCTATGGAATTGAGGATTTTCCATGCAATTGCCATCAACATTTTGATGCCTTGACCACTGGTAGACTGTAAGAAAACAAATAAGCTGTTGTAAAGTTAATTTGAAAGAAAAAATATCCCTTCACAATGTTCAGAGATGTCAAAACATTCTTTGCTCCAAGGGAAGCTGTAGGCACAGTGTCATTTAGACCTAAATGGTGGTTTCTCCTTGGGGAGGGGCACAGAGTGGAACTGTTGAACAGGCACTGTGCCAGCATGAGGGAAATGCTCTCTTGTTCCCTGTTTCTCTCCCTGAAGCTCCACTTCCAGCCCCCAAGCCCGTGGTGATCTCCCTGCTTGAAAGAGGGGAAGACCCCTGGATCCCAGATGTGCATAGCCCTGAGGCCATGCCAGGAGACCTCAGCCCAGGTGAGGTGGTGGAGGGAAGGGGAATGTTGGGGCTGTAAGAGCCTTCTCTGCCTGTGTTTTATTTTGGGCACCGTGTGCTATTGCTGCATTTCCTCTGTCATCCAGCAGCTGATGGGATCAGAAATACAAAGGAGGTTCCGCAGAGAAATTGTGTAGCGGAAATGCAGCGGAATTGCATCTCTGAGGAAGAAATCAGAAGGGATGTCCAGGAAGTCCTGCAGCAAGGTCAGGGTGAGCACATCAAGAAGCCCCTGGGAAAGCATCTGGGAATGACAGTGAGGAACCCAGTGGACTTCAACATAGGTCCAAAGCAGCCTGAGGAAACCAGGAGCAAGGATGTGTGCCAGATGAAAAAGCAGAATCCATGCACTGAGTGTGAGAAAAGCTTTAAACTGGATTCCAGCATCACTAGCCACCAGTGCACGCCCTCAGCAAAGAGGCATTATGAGTTCTGTGATTCTGCAGAGAGCATGAAATGGAGACTCCACCCCACTGGCCAGCAGTGCATGTACACAGGAGAGAGAGCCTTTGAGTGCTCTGACTGTGGAAAGACTTTTACGGACAGTGGGAGCCTCACTTCCCACCAGTGTATCCACAGAAGAGAGAGACTGTACAAGTGCCTTGAGTGTGGGAAGAGCTTGAAAGGTATTTCTAAACTCAAAATACACCAACGTGTCCACACAGGAGAGCAACCATGTAAGTGCCCTGAGTGTGGGAAGAGCTTTAAGGATAGTTCTAAACTCAAAATACACCAACGTGTCCACACAGGAGAGCGACCATATAAGTGCCTTGAGTGTGGGAAGAGCTTCAAAAACAGTTCCAACCTCACCATCCACCATCGCATCCACACAGGAGAGAGACCATTTAAGTGCACTGATTGTGGGAAGAGCTTCAAAAACAGTTCCAGCCTCACTGTCCACCATCACATTCACACAGGAGAGAGACCCTGCAAGTGCTCTGAGTGTGGGAAGAACTTCAGTAGCAGCTCTGAACTGAAGGTGCACCAGCGTGTCCACACAGGAGAGAGACCATATAAGTGCTCTGAGTGTGAGAAGAGCTTCATAAGCAGTTCTAATTTGAAGCTCCACCAGCGCATCCATACAGGAGAGAAACCCTATAAGTGTCCTGAGTGTGGGAAGAGCTTCAGAAGCAGCTCTGAACTGAAGCTCCACCAGCGTGTCCACACAGGAGAGAGACCATATAAGTGCTCTGAGTGTGAGAAGACCTTCATAAGCAGTTCTGATTTGAAGCTCCACCAGCGCATCCACACAGGAGAGAGACCATATAAGTGCTCTGAGTGTGGGAAGAGCTTCATAAGCAGTTTTAATTTGAAGCGCCACCAGAGCATCCACACAGGAGAGAGACCCTGCAAGTGCTCTGAGTGTGGGAAGAGCTTCAGAAGCAGCTCTAAACTGAAGGTGCACCAGCGTGTCCACACAGGAGTGAGACCATATAAGTGTTCTGAGTGTGGGAAGAGCTTCATAAGCAGTTCTAATTTGAAGCTCCACCAGCGCATCCATACAGGAGAGAAACCCTATAAGTGTCCTGAGTGTGGGAAGAGCTTCAGAAGCAGCTCTGAACTGAAGGTGCACCAGCGTGTCCACACAGGAGAGAGACCCTATGAGTGTCCTGAGTGTGGTAAGAGCTTCAAAGGGAGTTCTGAATTGAAGCTCCACCAGCGCATCCACGCAGGAGAGAAACCCTATAAGTGTCCTGAGTGTGGGAAGAGCTTCAGAAGCAGCTCTAAACTGAAGGTGCACCAGCCTGTCCACACAGGAGAGAGACCATATAAGTGCTCTGAGTGTGGGAAGAGCTTCATAAGCAGTTCTGATTTGAAGCTCCACCAGCGCATCCATACAGGAGAGAAACCCTATAAGTGTCCTGAGTGTGGGAAGAGCTTCAAAAGGCGTTCTGAATTGAAGATGCACCAGTGCATGCACACAGGAGAGCGACCCTATAAGTGTCCTGAGTGTGGGAAGAGCTTTAAAAGGCGTCCTGAGCTGACGCTGCATCAGAGCATCCACAGGAAAAAGAGACCCTGTGAGTGTCCTGAGTGTGGTAAGAGCTTCAAAGGGAGTTCTGAATTGAAGCTGCACCAGCATATGCACACAGGAGAGAGACCATAGCTTCTGTTGGACAGTTTAGAACATTTTGGCCAGGCCTGCATGCAGGGAGATGCCTGGGAACTTGTCTTTTCTCTCCCTCAGAGAATCCCATCTGCTGTGTTACCAGAATGTCTGCACCAGTGAGCTGAAATGGCAGGAAACCTTGAGTGTGAGAAGGGCTTTGTGCTGAGCAGAGAGCTCCTCACACTCCCAGAAGAACTTCATGCAAAGCTCAGTCCTCATTAAACATTGCAAGTCCACAGGACAGGTAGCTACTAGGAGTGCATCTCCTGCAGGAAGAGTTTCTCTCAGGGCTGGTGCCTCATTTCTCATGGGAAAACCCCCAGCAGGAGAGACTCTCAGGATGCTGGAGAGCCCAGGGATGAGGGAGACCAATGCTTCTCCCCATGCAGGAAGAGTTTGCAAAGAAGACGGCATCACCGACACCCTCTGCAGAAGGGACTTAACCCAGGAGCTTCAGATGGCCTTTCCTTGCTGCCCAAAGCACTTCTCTCACCATGCCCGCTTTCCACTTCTACTCTTCCCACCAGCTGCTTTTTGATGCTGTTTCCTAGTGGAGAAGTGGTTGTGTAGGGATCTGCTGTGTGTCTGTGTGCATGTGTTGCTCTCAGTCATTTCTGAGCGCACTCATGCATCCCAGAGAAGGGTCAGCAGAGCAGTAGCGTGGCTCTTGGAGGTTTTCTGAGAATCTTCTGTAGTGGAAAGAGAAGGGGGTGAATAAAGTAGCTGAGTTGTTCTGGAGCTTTCTTCACTGCAGTCTTGTTTTTGCTCTTAAAATAAATGTCAGCATGTGGAATGAGGAGAGGGAAAGGTGCAAGCAGGGTTTCGTTTTGGTGCCCTCTCCAGCCCACTGCTTGCTTCTGGACAAGGCATTTCCTTTCTTAATAGGGGAGATGCTCCAGGCCCTTCACCATCTTCATGGCCCTCCGCTGGACTCTCTCCAAGAGATCCCTGTCTTTTTTGTACTGGGGAGCCCAGAACTGGACACAATATTCCAGATGAGGCCTCACCAGGGTAGAGTAGAGGGGGAGGATCACCTCCTTCGACCTGCTGGACACACTCTTTTTAATGCACCCCAGGATGCCATTGGCCTTCTTGGCTACAAGGGCACACTGCCGGCTCATGGCCAATCTGTCGTCCACCAGGACGCCCAGGTCCCTCTCAGCAGATCTCCTCTCCAGCAGGTCTTCCCCCAGCCTGTGCTGGTGCATGCAATTATTCCTCCCTAGGTGCAAGACTCTACACTTGCTTTTGCTAAACCTCATCCGGTTTCTTACTGCCCAGCTCTCCAGCCTGTCCAGGTCTCGCTGAATGGCAGCACAGCCTTCAGGCATGTCAGCCAATCCTCCCAACTTCGTGTCATCACAAATTTGCTGAGGGTGGTCACTATCCCCTCATCAAGGTCGCTGATGATGTTTAACAAGACCAGACCCAGTACAGACCCCAGGGGGACGCTGCTAGTTACACGCCTCCAGCCAGATACCACACCGGCAATGACAACCCTCTGCACTCTGCCAGTCAGCCAATTCTCAACCCACTTCACTGTCCACTCATCTATCCCATACTTCCTCAGCTTTATAAGGATGTCATGGGGGACAGTATCAAAAGCCTTACTGAAATCAAGGTAGACTACATCTACCACCCTCCCCCTGTCCACCCAGCTAGTGACATCTTCATAAAAGGCGACCAGGTTGGTCGAGCACGACCTCCCCTTGGTGAACCCATGCTGAGTACTCATGATAGCCTCCATATCACCCAGTTGTCTGGAGATAGCATCTAGAACAAGCTGTTGCATCACCTTCCCTGGGACAGAGGTGAGGCTGACTTGCCTATAATTACCCGGGTCTTCCTTCTTGCCCTTTTTGAAGACTGGAGTGACATTGGCCGTCCTCCAGTCTTCAGGCACCTCCTCAGTTCTCCAAGATCTCTGATAGATTACAGAGAGCAGCTCAGCAAAGATCTCTGCCAGCTCTCTCAGCACCAGCAGATACACCCCATCAGGTCCCATGGATTTATCGACCTTAATGTTTCCTAGGCACTCACGGACCACCTCCTCCCCGACTAAAGGGAAATCTCCCATTCCCCGGACTCTCTCATTAACCTCCAGGGTCTGGGATTTCTGAGGGAGAGCCCTTTCACTAAAGACAGAAGCAAATGATCCTGCGGGGTTAGGAAAGGGCACAGCAGAGCAGTCAATGAGGAGCACAAGGCAGTGAAGCGCAGCACGAGCCATTGATTGCCTGCACTGATGATGTTCTGCAGCCACCTCCATTGAGATCTGCGTCCTGAGTGCGGATGGAAAGTGAAGGGAAAGGAGGAGCGGGGAATGGAGGGGCAGGAAGCGCTTGGTGCCGGCAGGAGCAGTTCCGGGCCATGGCGCCATGGGAAGGTGATCGGGGCCGGGAGGAGCGGGCTGTGCGCTGCCAATGGGGTCGGGCCGCGGTGCGGGGCATGGAGGGATGTCAGGGGAGGAGCTGGCGGTGCTGCGGCATGCAGAGGCGATGCGTGCGGTGCCAGGGAGTGCGTGGAGCTGAAGGAAGGTGTGTAACATGTCCTTGCTCTGGCTGTCAGTGAGCGAGACGAGTCGGGGCTGCAGTTCTGTGCTGGTGTTTGTTGCTGGGACCATGCCATGTGGAACGCCAGTGCCAGCAGTGCCAGCAGTTAGAACCCTGTTGGGCCATGTTAGAACCCTGGCCACAGCTGTTACCTTGGTCACCACTGCCCCACGCAACGCACTCGCCTCTTAGAGCTCCGGCCATTAACAGCCATGTGGGGACCTAAGAGAGCGAGGCTGGAGGAAACCCAACATTTAGCTGGGAAGATGGTTCCGGGGACTGCAGGGTCGAGGAGGAGGAGGAGGGGGCCCGCCAGGACCATCAGGCGGCAGACAGGCAAGCGAGCCCATTGCCATCGCGCCTGGACCAGGCGCGTGACCACCTCCGTTGAGCCCATGGAGGTGGATCCACCTCCAGATGAACCCATGGAGGTGGATCCACCTCCAGATGAACCCATGGAGGTGGATCCACCTCCAGATGAACCCATGGAGGTGGATCCACCTGAGGATGAGCCCATGGAGGTGGATCCGCCCGATGCACAGCTGGCCTGGCACCACACCACCGTGCCAGGCCCTGCAGCAGTACCACCTCAGCTGCAGCATCGCTGGTCCAAGCGCTGGGCTCCGTACTGTCTGCGCGGCCCCTGCCCCCGGCATTAGCTGGGTGGCTTCATTTAACATCAGCTCCTCCTCTCAGACCTCTGCAGGCCCCTGGTTCCATCTGAACCCTGTTTTTATTGGTGTTTTTATTGTAAAGTTTAGTTAGTTAGGATTAGGTGTTAGGATTACCTTATTGTTCATGTTTTTTAATTAGGAGTAGGTTATTGTTCACGTTTTATTGTTAGGTGTTGGTTTTTGTTCCTGTTTTAGAGTTAGGCATAGGTTACTGTTCGTACTTAGAGTTAGGTGGGTTCCTACCAGCAGTTGGCAGCAAACAGCGCTCACTCGGTAAGCACACGTCTGCTTTCTCACCCAATGACATGAGTGCTGCTCCATGAGTGCGGAGGTCTGTGAAATCTCCGAGGGATGGGATTTGCATCTTTTGACTTTTCTGTTGCAGATTGTCAAGGAGCAGAGCGTGAGTGGCTGTGAAATGCAATTGGGCTTCATGGAAACAGTCTGGAGCTGTGTCTGGAGCTTCCTGCATGGCTGTTGTAAGGTAGGTGTGCCTTACTGTAAGCATGCTCTGAAGCAGTGTTGGTTAAGCACAGCTCACTCCTCTGTCTTCAACAGATCAGCTTTCTGCACTCTTTATTTCTGTGGCTGGCGTTGTAGAGCACAGCAGCAGCAAGGCCACGAACACGTCCACAACCAGGTACGTGAACATGGGTGACTTTAATGGCTAGAATAACATTGCTGTTAGTATTAATAAGGCAGTGGTCACGCGTGTGTGCTGGAGCTCAGGGATAGGTTTATTCTTGTCTGTTGAGTTCTTCCCTTATTTGACACCCACCCATCCTCTCTTGCTTCTCTTCCCTTTCAGTTGTTAGAAAGCTCCTTGACTGTTTCCCAATTGATTCTTGCAGGACTCGGAGGGTTTTGAGTGTAAGGCTTGGGAGATGGTGAAGCAACCCAAGGCAAGTGCTGCTCAGCTGAGCAAGAAAGCCAAGAAGGAAAGCAAAAAGAAACGATAAGGGCTTGAGCAGGAAGGCACAAAGGACAGCAGAATCGCCTGGATTGCGTCCTCAGAGGTGCACCAAAGGACACACACTGTGTGGTCCGGTTTTCAGGCCTGGCCGTGATTTCCCTTTCATGGACTGCAGAGAGGAACTGAGGAAGTTTTAGTCATTACCAGTATCCCTCCTATTTGATTTCATATTGAAATGTATTTTGGATGCATTTAGCACATCTGTGTATTCCAAATAAAAGCAAAACAAACATTTGAATGGTGTTGCTGCCTTTTTCAATAGCTGCTCAATACAGTGCCTGGCTCGGGCTGGCAATTGCAGGACCATGAAGTGTTCGGCTTCACATCCCTACCTGAATCACAGAATCACAGAATTGTAGGGGTTGGAAGGGACCTCTAGAGATCATCGAGTCCAACCCCCCTGCCAAAGCAGGCTCCCTACACCACATCACACAGCTCGGCATCCAGGCGGGTCTTGAATATCTCCAGAGAAGGAGATTCCACCACATCCCTGGGCAGCCTGTTCCAGTGCTCCGTCACCCTCACTGTAAAGAAGTTCTTCTGCACATTCGTGTGGAACTTCCTATGCTGTACTTTCATCCCATTACCCATAGTCCTGTCCCCACGCACTACTGAAAAGAGACCAGCCTCACCACTATGGCCCCCACACCTCAGGTATTTATAAACCTGGATCCAGTCCCCTCTCAGCCTTCTTTTCTCAAGGCTAAACAGACCCAGTTCCCTAAGTCTCTCCTCATAGGGGAGATGCTCCAGGCCCTTCACCATCTTTGTGGCCCTCCGCTGGACTCTCTCCAAGAGATCCCTGTCTTTTTTGTACTGGGGAGCCCAGAACTGGACACAATATTCCAGATGAGGCCTCACCAGGGTAGAGTAGAGGAGTAGGATCACCTCCTTCGACCTGTATGTAAAAAATGTAATTGCATTGACAGTTTCCATTACAACAAGAGCAGTAGAACAATATGAGTATGCATTATCCAATATATCATGGATGACACTGATGGGGGCACAGAATGCATTGAGGCCACCAAAGAGCCATAAGAGGGGGAGTGGGCAGCCAAAGCTGAGCCCACTTGTGGGGCAGAGCATGAGGAGCGCTATGGGGCTGGCACTGTGGGGCTGCCCCACATCTCAGCACCGGAGCACAGTGGGGTGCCAGGGGGGGGCACCAAGCTGCTGCAGGTAATGCCAGAGTACTATGAGAACCCATAGGGAACAGCCCCATAGCGCCCCACTGCACCCCACATTGCCCCACTTCACCCCATAGAGCTCCAGTTCACCCCAGTCTGCCCCAGTTTACCCCCCATTCCACCCCAGATTGCCCCAATTTACCCCAATTCCCCCCCCAGTTCACCCCAATTCACCCCCATTCACCCCCATTTCACCACACATCATCCCAGTTCCCCCCCCAAGTCACTCTCATATCCCCCAATCCCCCCCAATTCACCCCCATTCCCCCCATATCACCCCAGTTCATCCCAGTTCCCCCCCAAGTCACTCTCAGACCCCTCCAGTCCCCCCAATTCTCCCCCATTCACCTCAATTCACTTCACATCACCCCAGTCCCCCCCAAAGTCACTCTCATATCCCCCAATCCCCCCCCATTCACCCCAGTTCATCCCAGTTTCCCCCAGTCCATCCCCAGTTGCCCCCATTTCACCCCATTTCCCCCCCCAGCCCACCACCCCCTCCCAGCCTGCAGCCCCTCTGTGCCCTGTGGACGCCGATGGGGACCCGGCCTCACCCAGCTGCACCCCCAGGTCAGACCCCCCCCCCCCACCAGAACCCAGAGCTCATTTTGGGCTTAAAAAGCCCCAGATTGGTGCCAATTTCACCCCCTTTGACTCCCAGGAATGAGGTGGCACCAGGTGAGGATGCGTCTGCGGTGCTGGGGGGGCTGATCCTCGAGCTGTCCAACCTCAAGTGAGTGCTGGGGGGGGGTTAGGGTTAGGGTCCCATTGGCACTTATGGGGTCTCACTGTCCCCTATGGGGTCTCACTGTCCCCTATGGGGTCTCATTGTCCCTGCAGCCGCCGTGTGATGAGCGCCCATCGTGCCCTATAGGGGTCTCACTATCCCCTATGGGATCTCACTGTCCCTTATGGGGACTCTCATTGCCCCTGTGGGGTCTCATTGGTCTCTGTGGGGTCCCATTGTTCCCTATGAGGTCTCATTGGTCTCTATGGGGTCTCATTATCCCCTATGGGGTCCCATTATCCTACAGCCGCCGTGTGATGAGCGCCCATCGTGCCCTGGTGTTGCTGCTGCGTCTGCATCGTGAGCGGAGCCGGGGGGTGTACAACAGCAGGAGGAGGAGGAGGAAGATGGAGGGGGACGAGCCAGGATGAAGCTGCAGCTGTGAGTGGGGCTTTATTGGGGAAAAAAAGCCCATAATGGTGCAATAAACACACGAGTGTGAGCAGGGCTGGAACAACACAACTACACAATAACACAACAACGCAACAGGGAACGGCTGCTGAGCTCTGCTCCTGGTGCAAAGTGGTGGTGTAAAGCTGATGGTGCACAAATGATGGTGCAAAGTGGTGGTGCACAACTGAAGGTGCAAAGGGATGCTGCAAAGTGATGGTGCACAAGTGATAGTGTACAAATGATGGTACAAAGTAGTGGTGCAAATGATGGTGCAAAGGTATGGTGCACAAGTGATGATGCACAACTGAAGGTGTAAAGTGGTGATGTAAAGTGATGGTGTAAAGATGATGGTGCACGAGTGGTGGTGCAAAGCTGATGGTGTACAAATGATGGTGCACAAGTGATAGTGCACTAATGATGGTGCACAGTTGGTGCCCAGCTGCTGCCTTCTGTCCCACGTTGCGCTCAGCACAGCCTGGGGATGACACAGAGTGCGTTATTAGTAATAGTAATTAGTAATTACGGCCGTAATTAACATCATCACCACCACAACTGCCCCGACACACACAGTACAATATGTGGGGGCCAACCCCATAACCCTTATAGCCCATAACCCCTTATAACCCCCATAACCCCACAACCCGAAACCCCGATAACCCCATACCCCTATAACCCCATAACCCCATAGCCAACCCCATAACCCCATAAATAACCCCATAACCCCATAAATAACCCCATAAAAAACCCCATAACTCCATAAATAACCCCATAACCCCCACAAACCCCATAAATAACTCGATAACTCACAACCCCATCACCTACTAACCCCTATAACCCCATACCCCATTACCTGCTATCAGTCACCGCCGTCCCTGGTGTCCCTGTGCTCTCGGTGCATACACAGAGCGATATGACGCCAGGGTGAGCGGGCAGAACCTCCTGGTGTGCGTGTTGTCCCGCGTGGCGCCGCACTGCAGACACACGTAGCGCCGCAGGATGGGGCACAGCACACGGCCACGCGCGTCCTTCAGAGCGTGGCTGCTCCACACCGCGCGGGACTCCCCGTTACAGCGGCAGAACGGGCAGAACGGGGACGGGAAACGGGGGCGGGCTGATAAGGGGGGGCAGGCCGACAGGGGGCACTGTGGTGGTGCGATAGTGGGTCGTGATAGTGAGAAGGAGGGCCTTGGTGGTGATAGGGGGGGACATGGTGATAAGGGGGGGTGGGGGGGTGGGGGTGTCCTGCTGATAAGGGAGGTCCTGCTGATGCTGTGCTGAGCTGTGTTGACACCGACACACCTGGGGACACACACAGACATGGTGGAACATGGCAAATGGCGACCCCAGTGACACTGACCCCAGGTGACCCCCCGGTCACATTGAACCCCCCTGCCGTTGCCCCCCCCGCCCCCCATTCCCATACCTGCCGTCCCGGTTTGGTCCGCTTGGTTCTGTCCCGTCCCGGCTCGGTCCGTTCCGTTCTGTCCTGTCCCAGTTTGGTCCGGTCCTATGGTTCCATTCCCGCAGCAGAGCCCTCAGCAGGGCCGGCAGCCCCATGGAGTCGCACCACGGCTCCCATATAGGGCCGTGATCCCTTATAGGGCCCTGATCCCATAGGGGGCTCTGATCCCATATAGGGCTGTGCTCCCTTATAGGGCCGTGCTCCCCTATAGGGTCATGCTCCCTTATGGGGCCGTGCTCCTCTATAGGGCCCTGATCCCATATAGGGCCCTGATCCCATATAGGGCTGTGATCCCTTATAGGGCCATGCTCCCATATAGGGCTGTGATCCCTTATAGGGCCGTGCTCCCATAGCCATCCATGCTCCCCTATAGGGCCGTGCTCCTGTTGCCGTCTGTGCTCCATTCCCGCCTCCAGCCCCGTCCCCCACCTCCTTTATCCCCCGACTCCCCCCTTTATCCCCCCCATTGGAGCCGCCCCGTCTGCCCTGTGGGGTGGCGGCGTCTGGGGCTGCTGCCGTATGGGGTCGGTGGTGCTGCTGTGGGGTGGGGCTGGCACCGGGGGAGCGTTGGGTGGGGGGCACCTCAT